>NW_027421745.1:0-69569 GCF_009905375.1 Apium graveolens
AGGAAGAAGTCAAGCAACTAAAGGCTGACAAAAGAGCACAAGCAAAGCTTGAACAATAGCTAAAGTCAAGTCAAGTTGAAGAAGAGAAAGGAATTGAAGTCAGGGGTGAAGACAAGATTGCAGACCTAGATGAGGTTTTTGGGAGTATATTTGGTGAGAGTATGGAAGAAAGAGAGGAATGGCAGAAGGGAAACAGAAGAAAGGCCAAGGCACATAGAAGGAGTGAAGATAATACTGAAGTAACCAAATCTATATCTAAACCACTACCTTCCATACCTGAACCTATTGTTGCTAATCCCACTATAAACATCCATGGTGAACCAATCATTCCAAAAGAGGAACCTATTGATTGGGACACCATCAAATTGCCTACCTTTCTAACCACTCTTCCACTACCAAAGAAACAGAAAAGAAAACCCAAATCTACACCTCCCATAACCTCTAAGAAATTCACTCAAAAACAACAACCTAACCCTAAGCCACCCATTTCTAAAGATGATTATGTTCACATCTGTGACATAAAAGAAACTTCAGACATTAATCTCTATCTGGATGAGCTAGAGGAAGTAAGGGGAATAGCTGCCTACAGACAGCTACCAGAGAGATTGGTGTTCAGATACAAGGGAGCTGGGGAAAGAACATGGCCTCTCTACAGGATTCTGAATGAAGGCTACTCTACCTTGGTCAGAGTCTTTTCAGCCATACAGAAGGATTCTGGCTTTACCAGAACTGCCAAGACTGAAATTCTCAACAAGATTGCCAACATAAGGAAGACTTGGAGGGAACCCAATGCTTTGCCCAGAACCTTACTCATTCAAGAAAGGGGAACTAAAATTCACAAATCACCTCATTGGTTGATGGAATTTAGAGATGACAAAGGAGTCAGAAGATTTTTCAGACTTGAAGACCAACTCAAGATTGCCAGCAATGAAACTCTCAAGGAAATGCAATCTAAGTTGGATATCAGTGTTGAAGATGAAGCTGAATTCTTCAGACAACTCCAACTCCAAATTGAGGAAAATGACAAAGGGCTAGGAAAGAAAACCAGGGAACAAAGAAGAAAATAATGATTTGCTCAGGCTAGAGGAGCACCCTTGGAAATACTGTAAATCTTCAATTACCTCCTAGTACATACACTTTTGCAGCACTTTTGAATTTCTGCTTAGTTTCATTTCATATATCTGTTAAGTGTTTTGTTATCATCAAGTTAACCCTGGATTTATGCCTACAATTCTTATAGACATAAATAGGGGGAGATTGTTAGGAATATATGTGCATTAGTTTGATGATATGTTTAACAAAACACTTAAGTAGAAATTCAGTGTCTGTAGCCTCAACGGATAAGACCACTTTGGCTATCCGTTGATGGTGTAGCTTTACTTAGAAATAAGTCTAGTGTTGTAGCATATTTCAGTCTCTGTATTTAAGATGTAATTCTTAGAAGTTGAGAGAAACTATGAGTCATGTTGACTACTAGAAGATATGCAGATAGGAAGGCCAATTGTAAATATTTCATGCCTTGTAATTGTATATAAATGAAGTGGTATCAACGGATGACTTAAAGACCTTCAACGGATGAGAAGCTAAGCTTCAACAGATGTCTCTAAAGCTTCAACGGATAACATCCTTCAACGGATGAGAGCATCAATGGATGAAAACTTCAACGGATAACATCCTTCAACGGATGAGTGTATCAACGGATGAAAGCTTCAACGGATGTTCTGATTAACCGTTGATAAGTGGTAGTTATACCTACAAACAGAGGCACGTGGGTGAACAGAGATAACTGAAATGTGGAAGCCTAATTTCAGGAACATCAGAAAAAGCAGCCGTTCTACTCTAGTATAAAGAGACATTAAGTCAACAAAGTACTAGAGTGAACTGGAGAAGAAACAAGTGGAGATCTTACTTTATTATTTTTATTATATCATTGTCTTCACTTGTAAACTTGGCAACATATAAACCAAGTAGTAGCTAGTAATTAGATAAGAATTTTTCCAGAGCTGTTTAGAAAAATCTTGAGAGAAAAATTATCTAGTTTGTACTAGGATGCAGCTGTGATCAAACTCTTAGATCACAGAATTTCTGAAATACCATCTCTGGTGGAACAACAAATCCACCAGAAAAGTTTTTAAAGGTTTATTGTGTTCTTTACATTTGTGTTTGAATATATATCTGTCTGTATCAGCTTAAAGCAATTCACACACTTGTTCATCTTGAACACACAGTCTTTATAAACTGCTCAAAACTTGAAAAAGTTTTGAGATTTACATTCAACCCCCCTTCTGTAAATCTCATTGTTAGTTCACTAGAAATAACAAAAATAAATACAAGTTAACTATTACATGTCTTCTTTCTTGTATTGCTTCCTTGGATGGCCTCCGTGTTGGATTACCCTTGATTGTCAAATCTTCATGTCTTCATGTACATTACAAGAATAAAATATAAAAACTAATCTAATGAACTTACAAGAAAAACTCGAGTTACATTCGAGATTTAATAATTACAAGATTAAATGACATGCAAGTTGTATTTAAAAAACCAAAACCATTAACCTAAGGTCATAAGCCATAACCATCCACCATGCTCATTTAACACAAAATAACATGTTAAAACACATAATATGATCTTAACATATCATACCCATCATGATCTAATCATAAAAACCAAATATTGAAAAAAATTAGAAAATTCAAAATTAAATCTGATAACATTAAATCGCTGATTTCAGCGCCTAAACGACGTCAAATGCCTTATAGTAAATAAAAACATGAAAAATCAGAACTTTCGAAACCCACCGCAGGATCCATGCGAAAAACAGATATTTAATTCGTAGATCATATTGTTTACCTTAAGAAGCTTTACGAGTTGGTTGACTAATGGAGATCCAAAGCTTGTTCAATCATCACGCATCCCGCTCTCGCGATCTACGCTCTATCAGTATCCACACAAATGTTTGAAAGCAAGGATTAAATGTGTACTTGCACAATATCGTTTCTTCTTGCTCTCTCCATCTTCTCTCTTGGTGGCTAGGGTTTTTCGTAAAAGCCTTGCGTACAAAATCAGCCACACAATAGATATTATATAGAGAGTATAATAAGAATTATAACTCTTAACTAATTAGGAGTTATTATTAATTCAAAATTCCTATTTGTATAATAATTAAGTCACACTTAATTATTTAACAAATGAATTTTATAATTAATATTAGTAAATTCGAATATCAATATTTATCTAATTAATTAAGTCATACTTAATTAATATTATAAATAATTCAAATCACTTTAATATAATTCAAATCCAATTTAAATTAAATAATCCTTCAAGCATTCTTAGTGTGTGACCATATAGGTTATTATTACGTTGGCAATGAAATTTAAATCTAATTTAAAATCGTAAACAATGAGCGACATCTAGTAATACATCATTGCTACCCAAGTAATAATAATTGAATCGGTGATCGATTAAACCATTCATGAATAATGTACAATGTAATATAATCTCTTTAACCAAATATTATAGATTAAACTAGAGGCATGTAATGTGTCATCCTCATCATAGTTTAATCTAAGTTTACTTGATCAATGAGTAGACTATCATATCAAATCAACATTTGAGCGTGGCCACGCATTTCATAGTCTAGCTCACACAAGAGGCCAATAATATCACTCCTAAAATAGGAGGGTTAAATCCCATCTAGATCATTCATATTTCTCATACGATTCATAATATACCCAATGTCCACTTTTATCATTACCCGGTCAAGAATAACTTTTAATGGAATCAATGTATATTAATTATCGTATTGAAATATAATGACTTCAGGTCTAAGGACCATTACATCATTATCACTGTGAGAATTACTTATGACACAACAGACATGTAGAATCTCACATTGAGTCTGTCCAGCACCATGTACATATACATCTGCCTGTGTTTTTGACTTTAGTATCACTGTACCTATGATCCATGAGATGTGATCATCAGTCAACAAACACACCAGTCTTAATGCATTATTATTGTCCCTTAATAATAATACTCGACTAGGGACCTTTAGGAATATTAATACTATTCTCATAATCTCATTTCTAAGTCACATACTTAGAGATATGGAATTGCAAATCATATTCCAAGGACTTTTATTAATCTAACATTTATATCACAGTAAATTAAGAATTAATAAATTATAAAGAGAATAATCGATAGAACATAAACATTAATGATCCTAATGTCTTAAACTAAAACATCATAGTGTTGTCTCTAGGGTACAAACATTAACAAATGCTTTATGGGCAAATGATTAGTATGGTTGTTTAGTTCAGAATTCTAAAGGGCTATCAGGTGGACTACTAATATTATGGAATATTTTGAGTTTTATTAGTGTTGGGTTGGCCTCTTATAAGACATGGAAATGGTTCCAACTTAAGCGTCATTCTTCATAGGAAGTTTTCAATGTGATAAATATTTATGGGCCTCTAAGTATGCAAGGCAAGAAAAAATTATGGGAATGTTAGGTCACACACACTGTAGAGGGGGTGAATACAGTGTAAAATACAATCAAATCGAACTTTTTAATATTTCAAGTAACAGAAAACAAACTTTATTGAAACAATAAACTCTGTTACAGTATGGAACTGTTACCTCTCAGTGATGAACAAATATCACGAGAGCTGCTAGGGTTACAATGAATAATCTCTTCGAATATGATAACACTTCTAGTGTAAACCCTATGTATGTGTTTATATACTACACAATTACAAGATTATCGCTAATTGATATGGAATATAATCCTGCTTCCTAAAATATATCAATCAGATATCTTTTCTTCCAAGTATTCCATTCTTCACGGAACTCCTTCTTCATGCATATCTCTTCTTATGTTTATCTCGATCTTCTTTCCTTTAATCAGCTACTATCCTTATCTGAACATACTCCAGCACTTAAGTTGTGATATCCATCTTCTGATGATTATCTCCTGATAATATAAGTACTGATATCCCTAAGTCCTGACTTCCAGTAAGTACTGATTTATCCTGTTTAAGTAAGATCTGAAAACTAAACATAAATCATATTAGCCATGACATTATCAAATATATCTAACAATCTCCCCCAACTTGTAAATTAGCATAATATACAAGTTTAACAGATATTTGATGATGTCAAAAACATTAAGTACAAATGCATGAGAATTAGACTAGATAACTACAACTTACAGTCCTTAAAGCTTTACCAATATTTAACTTCTGATAAAAACTTCAGTCTGTACAAATATCAGAATTTAAGCAGTTGTATATCTTGACTTGGCTTCACTTTATGATCTCTCTGATGTGAGGAGTTGTTCTAAGATAGTTCTTCAACAAACATCTCTCAGCATATCTAAGTTTATCAATCATTCTCCTTTTAGCATCTTTAAGCTCTGCATTATCTTCACCAATTTGAAAGATTGCAGCCCTGAGATCATTAATCTTTGCTTTTCTTATATCCTGATCCAGTCTGATCAAATAAGCTTTATCAGACTCAAGATTGAATTCCACAGCCCTGTAACCCAGAAAGGTAGTTATAATTTTAGCAGTGTTGGGCTTCATTTCAACTATATCACCCTTGTGATCTATGTACTTTGGAACATATGTGCTGTCAGACTTAACAGAATAAAGTCTTTTCTGTCTCTGAATTTGATCCTTCAAATAGTTTGCAGCACTTCCTGTCAATCTGTCATCCACTTGAAGTAAGAATAGTACATGCTCCAGTTCTTCAAAATACTTCAATGGAATGGCATTTTTCCTTATATGATAAACCCTACCATCTGTCATAAAGTACTACAAGATGTGTTCTTATAAGTAGGTATGGTAAACCATTTGTACAGATTCCAGTTGATTCAATCTCTCAGGAGTTGCTCCAATACCTGGTTCACTCAAGGAAGTTGGATCATTGGTAGTGTTCTGTATTCTTCTTTCATCAGCACTTCCCAATCCAGTTTTATCTCTTGCTTCCTTTCCAGTAACTACTCTTGCTTCAAAACCACTTGCAGCAATCTTCAGAGGTGGAGTCTGTTTTGCTTTAGTGAATCCTGGTTGGAGTTTCTTTGGTCTATCTTCTGATATCAAGTTAACTTGAGCTATGTTAGAGGTTACTTGCTTCTTTGGAATATCAGAACTTACTGTCTCTTGAATCTGAACAACTTGAGCCATGTCAGAGGTTGTTTTAAAAACTTTTTTTGAAGTCAGAGCAAGATCATCCTTTTCATCAGTGATTTCTTCATTCTCAGGAGGCACATAAACCTTGATAGGTTCACCAACCTTTTCTTTACCCTTGGATCTTGGATCTATCTGCGGTTGTGATTTAGCCAATATTGTTTCAGTATATGTCCTTTCTTTTATCACAATGCCTTTGAGTTTTGGAAGTGTCTTTTTACCAGAAGCTTCAGATTTAGATGTGACTTTTTCTGATTTAAGTCTGGCTTCTTCTTCCATTAAACTCTCCAAGTCCATTCCTGGATTTTCCTGAAGAAATAACTGTCTTGACATTTCTTCATCAAGATCTAAAAGTTCATCAGAACTTATCTTTTTACCAGTAGCAGAACTAATTCTTTTTCCAGCATCAGAACTTGTCCTGTGACTTGTGATTTCAGCTTTTCTTGATGAGAAACCTCTACCTTGACTATGACCTCTACCCATTCCAGAGTTTCCTTGATCATCCTTTTCATCATCCTTCCCTTTCAGTGTCTTATCAGTCTTGCATTTGGACTTAATTACTTTCTCCCCCTTTTTGGCATCAGCAGGTAGTAGAAGAGAGACAAGCAATTCCACTGAGGCTTGGATTTCAGTAAGTTTAAATTGCTGAGCAGCTTGATTTTTCAGAATATCATCAATCTGAGCTTGTTGTGTTTCTTGAGTCTTCTCAATATAAGCAATCCTGTCAAAGGTAGGTTGGAAGAACGTTTTCTTAGCAATCTTGTGAACTTGTTCTTGCTTCATTAGTTCTTCCCTTAAGAGATGTAACTCTGCATGAGTATTTGAATGAAGACCTTGTAAATGTTTAGTACTCAATGCAGTGACTCGATGCTGTGTTTTGAAATCATCAGTATTTAACATCTCATCAGCTTTTGTCAATTGCTCAGCCAGATTCTGTGCAGAAGGAGCACAGGTGACTGAGTTCCATTCCTTAGTCCACTCCTGTCCTGCAAGAGTTTCACTACAAGGTACTGGTGCTTCTCTTGTAACAAACTTCTTAACAAGTTCAGATTTAAGAACTGTTTGTTGAGGAGCATGTTCTGAAGGACCTGCTTCATCAGCATCTGCTTGTAGAGCAGCATCACCAGTATCTCCAGCATTTGCAGTATTAGAACTTACAGAATCAGTATCTTCTGATAGAATAACAGTGTTAGTAGCAATGGAAGCTTCAGGATCCTCTAATTGCTGATCTGGTTCTAAGTTCTGATCAACAACCATATCCTGATGCTCACCGAAATTCTGATCATCAGCATCTAGATGGAGAAAGGGTGTAGTAGATAACTCTGGAGTTTGTACAACATCAGTAACGGGTGTTGTTGATGGATTATTTGTTGTTGGAGCTTCTAAGAGAATTACTTCAGGCACAACCAAGGTCTGAATATCAATATCAGCACTTGTGCCTGGATCAACAGGAGATACAAATATTTGAACAGGAGATATAGATGGTGTGGTGGCCTTTTCAGTAACAGCTTCCTGAGTTAGAGTTGGAGAAGTAGAGACTGGATCAGATTCCTTTTCTTGTGAGATCAAAGATTCCCGATCCCCTTCCTTAGCTGCTGCTTCTTCATCATCTGAAACTGGCCTTTTTGCCCTCTGTTTCTTGTATCTCTTTGTAGATATGGATTCCTTGGGAGTTTCAGGAACAATCATTCTTCTAAGCCTCTTGAGAAGCCTAGATCCCCCAATTCCAGAATCCTTCTGAGAAGTCACTTTCTCAGCTTCTTTAACAACAGGTTCTGAAGAAGGAACCTTTTCCTCAGTATCAGATTCATCTCTCAAAGCAATCTTCCTTCGCTTTTGAGGTGTTTGAGGAACAGTCTTCGTCCTCTTAGGCTTGGAAGATGAAGGGTTCACAGGAGGTTCTGAGGATGAGGGTTGAACTGTCTGTGAAGTTGAGAGATATGATCTAAGATATTGCCTTAGTGTAGGTTGAGTAGAATGAGTGGTATGTCCTGATGGTTGTTGTGATGTTTGGGAGGCTGTTGGTGATTGGACATCAGGATAAACATATTTATAAGTATCAGGATCAGCATTTACTAAGATCTGTTTTACAGACTGAGGAATCTGTAAAGGTCTAACCACTGGTTTCTTAGTGTCAGCATTTACCAGGTCATTAAAGTATCGTTTTGCAACTTTAAAAGGTGGAGTTGAGGTACTGGTTAGTTGAGGTTCATCAGTACAAAAAGTATATATAAGTTGACAGAATCTAGCAAAGTAGACAACATTCCTATCCTTTGTCATCCTATCCCCAATAAAACCAATTATAGCCATTGTAAAATCAAAATGAGTTTGGTTTATAATGGCATACCCGATGTGCTGACTCATTATGGGGATGGCATCAAAATTCGAACACTTGTTCCCAAAAGCTTTAGTGATGCAGTCGAAGAAGAAGCTCCATTCCCTCCTAATATGAGCCCGTTTCAACTGCCCAAGCTTTGCCAAACTCTGTTCATATCCCAAACTGGCCATTAACTCCTGAAGAGCTGATTCCTTTGGAATTGAAAAAGTACATCCTTCTGGGAGATGTAGAGCCTTACGTATTGTACAAGGAGTGACTGCATATGAAGAATCACCCACTTCGAAAACAATACTAGGAGTACCATTTGGACCACCATTATCAAAGTTTCCAGTCCTCCAAAGTGTCAGAACTTGTTGACTTGAGAAGACGGAAGGTTGGGTCAACGTATACCCGATTTCACTATGTGCAAGAAGATCTTGCAAAAAATGCAATTCAGATGGAGCTTCAGCATTATCAAGAATAGCAGCATAATTGTTTGGAACAAATTTAGCTCCATCAATGATTAAATCCTTTGGTGCCATGAAATTAATCGAGATGTGTAAGTGCCTGTTAGGTGTTTGATAGAATGTCTATATGAAAAACCAACGTTAGAAGGAGTAAGAGAGTAAAAGCAAATAGAGAGAAAAAGTGTGAAAGGAAATAAAAGATTAAAAAAATCCTCTCTCTGTCTTACTTATACCTTAAAAAAATGTAATCGTTGGACACCTGTCAGACATGCAGTAATAACGGATAGTTACTGGGCTCGAGAAAACAGTTTTCATTACTTACCCACTTGTAGTTTTTCAATGAAAAACCGTTCCACTTACCCAGTTATTCCATTAATCAAGATGAAACAGTTTTAATTCAAAATTGAAACCGTTCCCTACTTATTTAATTATTTATCACTGCAACATCAATATTCTGAAAAAAAATTCAAGTGAAAATGACCATAATAAATCAGATGAGCAAGTACTGATAAAATCAGAACCTAAGTTAAAACAGAATTTATATGGTCATCAGAATATGAATATATATCAGGATTTATCAATGCATTACAAAATATCTCAGAGACAAGATCTTGAAACAAAAACAAATTTCATTAATATATCAAGAGAATACATTCATGAAATTTAAATTACATCAGAACTTGTACAAGATTTCCCTAAGCTGCTAAACCTAACGTCAACAGCCTTTGTCCTAGCTCAAGAAGCAGGGCAAGGCTGATGATGAAGAAAAACAGGAAGAAGAAAATAAATCATTTCTTCTTCCTACTCTCGACAAATAGAATAGTGAGTCGAATGATTCGCTCTTGCTGGTGGAGAGCCTCCAGCCTTTCCTCCTCCAATCGCTCCAGATGGCGATGGTAGTCCATGTAAAAGAACAGGAGGTGGGTGAGTACCTCTTGGGGAACGGAGTCCCATATCTCATCAGGAATGGCAGTAACGTATCATTCATGCTGCCAATCAGCACAACTCAACTCCATGTTGAAAGTTTCGTAGTTCAAAAACATATTGTATCTGACCATGGTATTTTTGATATAAAAAGTATGAAGGTGAGTTTGTGAGAAGAGATTTGATGGGAAGGCTGATGTGAAGTGGTTGCTTATATAGGCAAGAGAATGCCAGGAGACGTAAAGAAATTTAATGCTTACAGGTGGAATTAATTCTACCTCGTCTCCCCAGACTTGGAAAAAGAAAAACATTCATTGGAAAGAGAAAACATGGTTTAATGCGCACAAGAAGCAAGTAAAAGTTGACTGTTCAAGTACAAGTACCACTATCCCTAACCATAGTGACTATTAATCTTCCACTTCAACATATTCAGGTTTAAACTGAGACTGTTGTCAAATTTTATCCACAAATAAGTCAAGTAAAGAATCAGACTGTAATATCAGAACTTAGACTTATATCAAAACTTAAAAGTCATCAGAACATAATCTCATAACTCGAAAAATGAATGCCTATCTTAGTAAATCCTCACACAAATTCTGATTTATATTCTTCAGAACATAATCATCAGAACATACAATCAAAACTTGTTCTCAGAATTTGTGCAATGTGACACAATGACTGTTCATCTAAAACAACATAGATCACCACAGTGATTTTCATCATTCATATGGAGTGGTTAGTGTGTGCATTAAGCTAAATATCAGACAAAGAGTAAAGTCTGATTCACTTCAGTACATCTTAGAGATAAGGCATAACTAAAACTTTGCTAAAGAGCTGTCATTATCCTGAAACCTACTGTTGAATGAGTTCATGCTTGAGTCCACCTCAACTATTGTGTGCTAATTTTGTGCATCTTTTTAAATTCTTTTTTTTACAGTGGCTTCTCAGTGTAAGTGAGTCACGACTGCTTATCAGAATTTATGCTATTATCAGAGTATTTCTCCAGTAATCATAGAGTGTGAAAAGTCACCAAGAAAATATTTTATTTGCTTTTCTAATGCATCTTACTTAATACCAGCAATGCACTTGGGTATTCCCTTCCACATTTTTACTCTAGATCTCAAAGGAGTACCTGATTTTTTTTAATCCTTGTTTCGCTTTCTTTTTCTTTTGATAAGTGAGGTTTATCAACACTTAGTACATTTAACAGATTTACTAGCATCAGAACTAAACAGATGAGTAGCATTATTCTAGTTTGTGACTTAGTAATAAGATAGACAAAGTAAACTCAACTAAGCTCAATTATAAGAATTTGCTTTTGTCAATAGATTTCCACATAAATAATTACTTCTTACATGGGATCCCTTGTTTATTGAAGACTACTAGGTCAGCATCTAGCACAGTTATCCTCATATGATTGAATAGTTACCTAAACAGACATATCACTATCTGAGTTTAGAAACATTGATCAGACAACAGTCAGTACTTAAACAAATTTTTCAATTAAGCACAGAATACACAAAGAGATTAAATTCTGTAAATACTGATCAATAAGTCTGATGCACCAGAACAAAACTAAGCAGATTTAAAGAAAGAACCTGAAACCATTCCAATTTCATTTACCAATCTTGTAAAAGTAGCTTCACACAATGGTTTTGTGAAGATATCTGCTAGTTGTTGATCTGTTGGAACAAAGTGCAATTCCACTGTACCTTCATCTACATGTTCCCTGATGAAGTGGTACCTGATGCTGATGTGCTTTGTCATAGAGTGTTGAACTGGATTACCTGTCATAGCAATAACACTTTGATTATCACAGTAAATAGGGATTTTGAAATATGTTAACCCATAATCCAGTAACTGATTCTTCATCCAAAGAATCTATGCACAACAACTTCCTGCAGCAATATATTATGCTTCTGCAGTTGATGTGGAAATTGACTTTTGTTTCTTGCTAAACCAAGAAACCAAT
The DNA here is from genome assembly GCF_009905375.1 of Apium graveolens. Taxonomy (NCBI): domain Eukaryota; kingdom Viridiplantae; phylum Streptophyta; class Magnoliopsida; order Apiales; family Apiaceae; genus Apium; species Apium graveolens. The sequence continues at coordinate 11,872 of NW_027421745.1, forward strand.
CTGCCTCCAAGAAATTGGCAGCTTCCACTGGTGTTTTTCCTGTCAATTTTGCAACTTGCAAAATCTGCATCTCAGTAACCTATTAGTTTAAAATCTGATTCTCTGGGATACCATAATCCAAGATCAGCTGTTCCCTTAAGATATTTAAAAATTCTTTTCACAGCTGTTAAGTGAGGTTCTCTTGGATCTGCTTGAAATCTTGCACAAAAACAGGTAGCATACATGATATCAGGTCTACTAGCAGTTAGATAGAGTAGAGAGCCAATCATACCTCTGTAATCAGTAATATCTACTGATTTACCAGTATCCTTATCCAGTTTTGTTGCAGTGGCCATGAGAGTGGATGCACTTAAACAATCTTGCATTCCAAATTTCTTCAGCAAGTTTCTGGTGTACTTACTTTGACAAATAAAAGTGCCTTCTTCATTTTGCTTGACTTGAAGGCCCAGAAAATAGCTAAGTTCCCCCATCATACTCATCTGATACCTTGACTGCATCAGTTTGGCAAACTTCTTGCAAAGTCTGTCATTTGTAGACCCAAAAATGATATCATCAACATAAATCTGGACCAGAAGTAAGTCCTTTCCATGGTTGAGGTAGAACAGTGTTTTGTCTATTGTTCCTCTGTTGAATCCACTTTCCAGAAGAAACTGAGCTAAAGTCTCATACCATGCTCTAGGAGCTTGCTTAAGTCCATAAAGTGCTTTATCAAGCCTGTAGACATAATCTGGATGTTTGGAATCTATAAAGCCTGGAGGTTGTTCAACATATACTTCATCCTCCAATTCTCCATTGAGAAAAGCACTTTTCACATCCATTTGAAAGACAGTATACTTTTTGTGAGCAGCATAAGCCAAAAATATCCTTATGGCTTCTAACCTAACAACTGGTGCAAATGTTTCATCATAATCAATTCTCTCTTGTTAAGAATATCCTTTTGCAACCAGCCTTGCCTTATTCCTTGTAATTATGCCATCACTGTCAGTTTTGTTTCTGAACACCCACTTTGTACCAACAACAGATCTATTCTTTGGTCTTGGCACTAGGGTCCAGACTTTGTTTCTTTCAAATTCATTTAACTCTTCCTGCATTGCTTGCACCCAATCAGCATCTTGAAGAGCTTCTGCCACTTTCTTTGGCTCAGTCTGAAAGAGAAAAGAATTGTAAAGACATTCGTTTGAAGTACCTGTTCTAGTTCTAACACCTGCATCAGGATTTCCAATTATCAAATCAGGTGTATGTGATTTAGTCCACTTCCTTGCAGATGGAAGGTTTTCTCTAGAACTGGATGCTCCCCCATGATCCATGCTGTCTTCATTTTCATTTTCTGATGCTCCCCCTGAAACTATGCTCTCTGAGTTGGATTCTTCAGAATTTAGATTTTCAGAATTATCAGAACTTGGCTTGTCAGAACTTGACGAATTAGAACTTGAAGAGCCAGATGTGTGTTCTGATGCTTCTTGAGATGTGGTATGTTCTTGAGTATGCTCCCCCTGAATAGGTGTATCTTCCTTTGGCGTAGTCAACACAGTTTCAATAACATCAGAGTTTAATCCATCAGAGTTTACAGTATCAAGACTTAGACTGTCAGGATTTTTAGTATCAGAACTTGAGTCTTCATTTTCAAATCTCAGCTGATCATGATCAATAAAATCTTCAAGACCTGTAATATTCTTGTCATCAAAAGAGACATTGATAGATTCCATGACCACTCTTGTTCTCAAATTATAGACTCTGAAGGCTTTTGTGGAAAGTGGATATCCAACAAAGATTCCTTCATCAGCTTTTAGATCAAATTTAGATAGCTGTTCAGGATGAGTCTTGAGAACAAAACACTTGCATCCAAATACATGAAAGTACTTCAGATTTGGCTTCTTTTTCTTCACCATCTCATATGGTGTTTTTCCTTGCTTGTTAATGAGTGTTGCATTTTGAGTAAAACAAGCAGTCTGCACAGCTTCAGCCCAGAAATAGGTTAGAAGCTTTGCTTCTTCAAGCATTGTACGTGCAGCTTCAATGAGAGTTCTATTCTTCCTTTCAACAACTCCATTTTGCTGTGGAGTTCCAGGAGCAGAAAATTCCTGCTTAATTCCATGATTTTTGCAGAACTCTTCCATTATCAAATTCTTGAACTCAGTGCCATTATCACTCCTTATGGTTTTCACAGAATCTTTGACCAATTTATCCAGATGTTTGACATGATCAATCAAGATAGATGCAGTTTCACTTTTTGTGTGCAAGAATTACACCCATGTGTATCTGGTGAACTCATCCACTATGACCAACGCATATTTCTTCTTTGCAATAGACATGACATTCACTGGACCAAATAGATCAACATGTAGTAGATGATAAGGCTCAAGAATTGATGATTCAGTCTTGCTCTTGAATGAAGATTTTCTTTGTTTGGCCTTCTGACAAGAATCACAAAGGCCATCAGGAGCAAATATTGACTTTGGCAGTCCCCTCACAAGTAGGGCTGTCAAAAAAATTCGAAAAATCCGATATTCGTCCGGAAAATCCGCATTCGTATCCGAAATAAAGCGGATATTATCCGTATCCGAAACAAAGCGGATATTATCCGTATTCGAATCCGACGATTGCGGATACGGATAAGGATATAGGCATATTCATATCCGATAATATCCGTATCCGATAAATATATTTTATATTTAAATATTTAAATAATTTAAAAATATATTATATTAAATTTATAATATATTTATGTGTATATAAATACATACATATATATATATATACACGGATATATTATATATTATATTTGTAAAATTTTATAGACATGGAGAAAAAAATCATTTGAGTTCAACAATTTAAAGATAACGATTATATTGAAAAGATAAATAAAAAATTAATTAAAAAAAAATTAAAATATGATTAAATCACTTTATCTCTTATTTTAATTTTTAAAAATGAATTTTTAATTTTTACTATATTTTTTCTAATTTTTTTCATTTTTTTTAAAATTTTAATTAGAAAATAAAAAATCTGATTTAAAATCGGATTCGGATCCGGATATTATCCGTATCCGGATAGTATCCTTCGGATCCGGATCCGGATATAATTCTTTAAATATTTTCGGATTCGGATACGGATACGGATATGGATTTTCGGATCCGGATACGGATATAGGCAGATCCGTATCCGGATTATCCGTTTGACAGCCCTACTCACAAGATCTTTCCTGACTAGTTCATTTATATTTTTGAAATTTAAATGAGAGAGTTTCTTATGCCAATTCCAGCTTTCTTCAATTGATGCTCTACTCATCAGACAAATTGCAGAACCATCAGTACTTGTTGAAAGCTTAGCTTCATAAATGTTACCACGCCTGTATCCTTTTAGAATAACTTTGCCTTTGGATTTACTCACAACTTCACAGTGTTCTTCAAAGAAATCAACATGATAACCTCTGTCACAGATTTGACTTATACTCAGCAGATTGTGTTTAAGTCCTGAGACCAGAGCTACTTCTTTAATGATGACATTCCCGAGATTGATATTGCCATATCCCAATATTTTTCCAATATTTCCATCTCCATAAGAAACACTTAGGCCAGCTTTCTCCACAAAGTCTGATAGCAGGGCTTTATTTCCAGTCATATGTCCTGAACATCCACTGTCCAGAACTAGAATATTTTTCCCGTTGCCCTGCAATCACAAAGACCACTAATGATTAGTTTTAAGGACCCAGACTTGCTTGGATCCTTTAGCCTTATCAAGTTTGTTAACATTTACAGCGGATTTAGCATCAGAGTTTATGTTAACATTTTTCTTATCAAAACTTACACTATCAGACTTTGAATCAGAATTTACACTAGAAGGAACAATGGAAACTTTCTTCAAAGAAGGTTTTAATTGATAATAATCATAGTACAAACTATGATATTCCTTACAAGTATAAATGGAATGCCATAAACTACCACAATGAAAACAAGGATTTTGTGGTTTATATCTAACAGACTGACTCTTAACTCCTGATTTTGAAGGTAAGGAGTTTATTTTCTTATTCTTCCTGCAAAAAGAAGCCAGATGGTTAGAACTTCCACAGTTATGACATGTTTTCCTAGGAGCATCAGGAACAGGTTTATAATCATTGCTTTTATTCATACCTTCCTTTCCATTCCTATTTTTCCTAGGTGATTTTACCTTGTTTGCATTCTTAACATCTTTCAGCTTATGCTTAAACTGCTTCTTAGTCATTAAGCCTATGTTCACTTCAGCTGTCTTTTCCTGTTTTAGTTTGTCAGAAGTTAATCCCTCTCTAACTTCTGATTTATCATTATCAGACTTTACAATTAAAAACTTAACAGGTTTTAACTTTGGCTTTTGCTTAACAACATGCTTAATTTCTACAGTTCCTTTATCATTCTTATCCTCTCCATAACCTAAGCCCTCTTTCCAATTTTCACTACTTAGCAAATTTTGAGTTGTTCTGCCAGAGTTAGTCCAAGTCCTGATTATCTTTCTTTCCTTTTCTAACTCAGTTTTTAGAGATTCATTCATTTTTAGTACTTCATCCCTAACATAAAAGGCATCATCTCTATCCTTCTAAGTTTGATGGAACATAACTAACTCTTTTTCTAAGAAATCATTTCTTTTCTTAAAAGCAAGATTTTCAGAAGTTAATCTTTCACATGTTAAAGTTTGATCTCTATAACTAAAAAACATGGTTTTAAGATATCTTCTCAACTCATTAATATCATCAGTATGAAAAGCATAAGTAGTCTGAGGTACCTTTGTTTCAGCAGCTACAGAACTGCTCTCAGCACTTTCTTTATCAACATTTGCCATCAAAGCATAGTTCTCCTCACTTTCAAAGTCTGAGGTGTCTGTCCAGCTTTTCTTCTTTGTGACCAGAGCCTTACTTTTGTCACCCTTCACTTTCTTGCAATCAGGATATATGTGGCCTTTCTCACCACAGTTATAGCATTTGACATTGGTATAATCTCCTCTATCAGATTTTCCTCCTCTGCCCTCAGATCTTCTGAAATTCTTTTTATCAGAACTTGTGCCTTTCCTGGAAAACTTCTTTCCCTTCCTGAACTTCCTGTATGCAATCTTTGTGATCCCTTTCACCATAAGAGCACACAGCTTCATCATCTCCTCATCAGCATCAGTCTCAGGCAAGCTTTCAGAATCTGAGTCATCATCACTTTTAGAACTTGATGACTCAGTATCAGACTTTGTGAAAAGAGCTTTACCCTTGTATTTTTCTTGAGGTAGCTGCCTTGGGGGATTCTTCTTCAGCCTTAAGAGCAATTGTCCTTGACTTTCCTCCTTTCCTCTTGCTTCTTTGTTCCATCTCAAGTTCATGAGTCTTGAGCATTCCATAAATTTCATCAAGAGTTGTTTCATCAAGACTGTAGTTGTCTCTTATTGTTGTTGCCTTCAAATCCCAACATTCAGAAAGAGCTAACAGGAATTTAAGGTTTGAATCTTCAAGATCATACTCCTTATTAACCAGTGACAGATCATTCAAGAGTTTGACAAATCTATTATATAAATCAGTCAATGATTCATTAGCCTTTGAGTCAAAGTGTTCATACTCTTGAGTGAGTATTGTCTTCCTGTTCTTCTTAATTGTATCAGTTCCCTGACACCTTGTTTCCAGAGCATCCCATATCTCCTTAGCAGTCTTGCAGTTAATTACCCTGTTTGACATTACATTATCAATGGTACTATGCAGTTAGTGTCGTACCTTAGCATCCTTAGCAATTGATGCGATATCTTCAGCAGTATAATCACTCTTCTCCTTTGGTACGGTCTTTGCTGCTTCACCTGCAACTGCAACAGCGAGCTTGGTTGGTTTGTGAGGTCCTTCTTTGATTCTATTAAGATATTCTGGATCTGTAGCTTCCAGAAACATGGTCATCCTCACCTTTCATATGGCATATTCAGATGGTCTTAGTATGGGAACTCTGATGGTTTCATACCGACTTTGAATTTGTGTCTTTGGAGGTTCTTCAGTTTTGGTAGGCTTAGTTGGAGTTTCTGTGTCAGACATGATTGTGTTTGGATCTTTAACTGTATGTGCGTTAACAGAAAGGCTCTGATACCACTTGTTAGGTCACATACACTGTAGAGGGGGTGAATACAGTGTAAAATACAATCAAATCGAACTTTTTAATATTTCAAGTAACAGAAAACAAACTTTATTGAAACAATAAACTCTGTTACAGTATGGAACTGTTACCTCTCAGTGATGAACAAATATCACGAGAGCTGCTAGGGTTACAATGAATAATCTCTTCGAATATGATAACACTTCTAGTGTAAACCCTATGTCTGTGTTTATATACTACACAGTTACAAGATTATCGCTAATTGATATGGAATATAATTCTGCTTCCTAAAATATATCAATCAGATATCTTTTCTTCCAAGTATTCCATTCTTCACGGAACTCCTTCTTCATGCATATCTCTTCTTATGTTTATCTCGATCTTCTTTCCTTTAATCAGCTACTATCCTTATCTGAACATACTCCAACACTTAAGTTCTGATATCCATCTTCTGATGATTATCTTCTGATAATATAAGTACTGATATCCTTAAGTCCTGACTTCCAGTAAGTACTGATTTATCCTGTTTAAGTAAGATCTGAAAACTAAACATAAATCATATTAGCCATGACATTATCAAATATATCTAACAGGGAAGACTTGACAATAGTTTTAGAATTTCAAAAAATGAAAATTTATTCTAAGTAGGAGATAAAGTATAAAAGTGAGAGTAAAAATTGTAGGTATAGACGGAAGGATACACCAGGTTTCCTCATTCATAAAGAATAATAATCTTTCTGATATGTAGCTAGTAAATGACAAGTTTACTTGGTTTAGTTCAGATGGAAAGTGTAGTATGTTGGATAGATTATTGATGAATGATAGTTGGTTTGATATTGGATATTGGGAGGCGTACGCTTTTAATAGGAATTTGTCAGATCATAAGCCCATTTACATAGCTATTAAGCAATCAAATGGGGGTTCAATGTTAAAGCAGAACTGCAAGATAAATTGGATCAATATGATATAAGTAATGTATGGGGGTAATGAGGTGCTTAAATGCAGAATGATTTTGGCATCTTGTTACAAAAAGAGGGATTCAATGTTAAAGCAGAAATCAAGGATTAAATGGCATCTTCTAGGAGATAAGTTTACAAAAAAAATTCATGAGGTGTTTCAGAAGAGGAGATGCATAAATAAAATTGATAAGATTTTCTTAGAAGAAAATATTGTTAGCAAGCTTGAGGAAATAAGTGAAGCTTTTTAAAGGCACTTTAAGGTATTATTAACAAATGGAGTATAGAAGTACTTCAGTTGATGTCTGTGATCAGGAATAGGTTATATGATTTTGAATTAAAAGGCTTAGAGGAGGACTTTTAGATGGAGGAATTGGAAAGAGCACTAAAGGCATTCTGTAGTGATAAATCTCCAGGTGCAAATGGTATAAACATGAAATATGTCAAAAAGTTTTGGCCATACCTGAAAGACAAGATGGTGGGGTGTTTTACCATATTTACATATAAAGGTGTGTTATCAACTGGATTCAATTCATCTTTTACTGTACTTGTACCAAAAGTTAAAGTGCTAGTGCAATTAAAAGATTTTAGGCCAATATGCCCAATCAACAGTGTTGCAAAGTTGTTGACTAAGGTTTTAGCTAATAAACTAAGTTCATTATATAGAAAATTAGTGGGTTCACATCAGTTTGGTTTCTTTAAAGGTAGACAAGCAACCAAAAGTATCTTGCCGGCGAATAAAATATACTACACCATCAAAACCACAAATCCTAAAGGAATTATTTTGAAATTGGATTTTGAGAAGGTATTTGATTTTATTAGTTGGAGGTTTTCTATTTCAGACTATGAAGAATTTGGGGTTTGGACACAGATCAAATGGATGAAAGCTTTATTCAACACTATAAGTGTATATATTTTGGTGTATGAAAGCCTTACCAAAGAGTTTAGTATTTCTAATGGAGTGAGACAAGGGGAACCTTTATCACCCATGCTATTAAATTTAACAAGAGCATTTTTGAGTGAAATGCTACAAAAGGCAAGTGAGCTGGGTATATTTTAAGGGTTGGAGGTTAGGGAGAAAGCGGATTGCATTACTCACTCATCTGCAGTATGTTAATGACACAATCGTGTTCCTAAATGGAAATTTGAAGTTAGTTCCGGGGGTAAAGAAAATGTTACAATGTTTTCGGTTACTTTTTGGGCTTAAAGTTAACTTTCAAAAAAGCAATTTGTATTTTTATTCAAAATCATAGAATGAGGTACAACAGTTTGTAGCTAAGATGGGATGTAAGGCAGGAAAGTGGCCATTGACTTATGTGGGGAGTCAAATCGGATTGAGTCCTAGGAAGAGTATCTTTCAGAAACCATTTACAGAAAAATTCAAGAAAAAGTTAGCCAATTGGAAGAAGGACAGATTGAATCATTAGACAGCTTATCACTTACTGGTTTGCCCTTCACAAGGTTCCTAGAGAAATATGCAACCAGTTAGAGAGAAAAAGAAGGGATTTTGTTTGGGGAAGCTGTTCAGACAATGATGATAATAGTGTGAGAAAAATGCATCTTTAGGCTTGGACTCATATTTGCAAACAGAAGAAATCTGGGAGATTAGGCCTAAACTCTTTACAGAACAGGAGTTTAGTATTCTTGTGCAAATGGTTGTTCAAATGGCAAGCTGAAAAAAATCTAGGTTGGAATGTTTGGGTAAGGGATAAGTATGGCTGTGAAAAGGTGAGGATTTAGTGCAAGGACTTAACAAAAAATCATGTTCGTACATGATGCAGGATATATTAAAAGCTAAAAGATCTTCATGTTTAGGGGATAAGTTGAGCCCAAAAAATTTAAGAAGGTTAGTAACTGACGGGGAATCAACATTATTTTAGAAGGATACTTGGTATCAAAAGCAGCCTCTTATGACCAAGTTTAGCAAGCTCTATAGTATCTCTAAATTGAGACATAGGGAAATCAGGATAGTCAAAGTTTTGTAGGAATCCTATGGTAGTAGGGGATATGTGTTTTGGTCTAGGAAGCTGAGGAATTGGGAGTTAGAAGAAGTAAAGTTTAGGAAAAATAGTTGATACAGTTTTCTTAAATGCCAAACTAGATAAACTGATATGGGAACTAGTGGGTGATGCATTCACAATTAGAGAAGGAACTACATTGTTGAATGGTGATAATAATTCTTATACTGGAGTATGGGAATTCATTTGGAAATTTAAGGTGCCAGCATCAGTTTAATTGTTTTTATAAAAAATGAATTTTTTGATTCTTCCTATAAAAATCTGGTTAGCTAATAGAAAAAGACAATCAACGTACTCTAAGCAATGTTTTATCTATGGAATGCAAAAAGAAACACATGAACATTTACTCTGAAGTTGCGTATTTGCAAGAAAAGACTAGTTTTTTATTCTAAGTTGGCGGGGGTTGATTTCTAAGGTATATATAGAAGACGTGAAGTTAATGTGAAAGTCAAGTAACATCTTTTATAATGCCAGTGTTAAGCGAGTTTGGATTAGTGTTCTGGTATCCACGGTATGGACATTGTGGCTGCACAAAAATCAATGTACTTTTGATAACACTTCTCTAAACTTTTGTCAAGTTATTTTTTTGTGCAAAGTAGAGCTTTAAAATGGTGTTTAGCAAATGGTTTTGTAACTTAGCAAAGAGCACAATGGTGGAAACATAATCCAGTTGATATAATGAAAATAAGTGAAAATGATAGTTGGTATGAGCTAATAAGAAAAAATAGTTTTGATCTCAAATCTTTCATAAATGGAGGTCTGAAAAAGAATTCAAAAGGTAATTTGTTAGCTGGAGTTGGGGGTATAGTACAAACTGTTAAAGGTGATATGTTGTTAGATTTTGCTGGTCCTTCTCCAGCAACACAAGTTTTAGAGGTCGAATTATTTGCTTTGGAAGTTCTACTACAAATTTTGAAAGGAAGCAAGTAGAAATAAAGCAGGGTTCTTGTTTTATCAGATAGAAGCTGCTGGTAAAGCAAGTTGATGTAACTAAAATTCAAATTCATTTATGGGGTGATACGGAGTTGGAACTACATGTGAAATATGTCCAATGGTCTTGGAATACAGTTGCAGATGCTCATTCAAAAAAGGGTGAGTTAGATATTGAGTGCTAAGAATATAACACAGGGGGTGAATGTGTTTCTTGAGTAATTTTGTCTTTTAAAACTTATTTGGATTTTGGCGAACAAAACAGTTAGTAATCTGTAGAGATATTGCAGTAAACATAGATAACACAAATATACAATATCAAAAACTCACTTAATTGTATTAATTTAGTCTGTCTTGCTACAAACTCCGTGTTCTTGTAAATTAAGAAATCAACTTCTATCTTGAGAAAATACAAGAAAAACTAGATCTGATTTATTAATTGTGAATTAAGGACCCGTGCATGCTTTATATACTAGCAGCACGAGTTTACAAAACTTATACTAAAATGTACTAAACCAATTTCTAAAGTTTTATATTTCCATTTATGGCTAAGCAAATATGTGCAGAATTTTGTAGGTCTGTGACCACCCTTTGTCCAGTTAATCTTGACCCTTGATCTTGTATTCTTCAAACTGCTTTGTAGACTTTTCAATTCTGTAAATGAATTGTTTGTTAACTGATAATCTTGAATCTTTAACTTGTCTGCATTCTGAATTTAAGAAGTATATCGAGATCTCCAATTTATTTTATAGAGAAGTGACATCTCGATAAGTATAATAACTTATCGAGATCTCTGAGTCTCTATAGGTATAGTTGACTTGTTGAGGTCTCTAGATCCTTGCATGTGAAATGACTTGTCGATATGTCTGAGATCTTTACATGTAGAAATGACCTGTCGATATCTCTGAGATCTCTATATACAGAATTTAACTTACTGATATCTATGAGATTTCTATTTGAGAAATTGACTTGTCGATATCTCCAATTCTTCACATCTTCATTTGGCTTGTCGATATCTCTGAGTTCTCTACATGCTTAAGTGACTTGTCGATATCTCCAGTTCTCTACATCTTCATTTGATTTGTCGATATCTCTGAGACTTCTCTATAAGTCATTTTGGACTTCTCTACAAGTCATTTTGGACTTCTCGAATGACTTCTCGATATAACTTGATTTGTGACTTATCGATATCTTAACTTAGAACATTTTTCATAGAACAGCTTTATTCAACTACAAGCTTCTACATTTTTTCTCCGAGGCATGATTATGGCTTGATCTTCTTCCAGAGTTTATTCCTTAGCTTGAATCTATTCACAGAAAAGTCCCACAGTTTAATCTTCTAACCATTTTTACAGACTCAAGAAATATTATACAGAATATATATTTAGATTATTATACAACTTAATCTCAGGGTTGTCAATGTGACTTAGTCTTGTTATTATACAAGCATGTCTTGCACAATAAGGTGCATGTCTAGTTAATTTGGTAATTAATTGGAAATACGGTAGCGACTGGGAATTTCGCGATGTAATTAAATGAATAAAGTATAGTTTTGTGCTATAATTATGGTTTATGTGAATAAATAAAAGGTTAAATGATTTTTTGGTTAATTGTCATTGTTGTATAATAGTAATTGGGAATGTAAAGTAACTCATTCCAGTTTGATGAGTCAGCCAAGGGATTAAGCTGTGTCGTCGGACCGTCAAGTTGAACGGAACCCGTATTAAAAAGGGATTAAAGTGTTTAAGAGTGCGAATGTGAAATATATTTGATGATCTTGTGTGTTTGCATGTTATTTGATGTATGCGTGTTCAAATCTGTGATTTGTGGAATTTTTAAATGTTTTTTAAAGGATTTATAAGGATTTTATTGATCTTTGAACATTTTTTTAAAAATTATAGGAGTATGATCAAGGTGCGAGATTTGTTTTATTATCTCTAAAATAGTCCAGGGGACTTTTAAAAAAAATGATAATCAGAATTATTTTTATGTTCTGATATTTTAAAATTACTTTATGGAGCTATTTTTAATATTTGGGTTTTATTTGTAAAATCTATAATAAATGATCTATTCACCCAAAAATTTATTTCAAATTATGGGAGAAGATCTAATTTTATGTTCTATATTTTAAAAATAGAATTTGTGATATTTTCTAATTTTATAGAGATGATTTATATTTTACAAAATGATTTTTGTGTTAAACAAAAGAAAAGAAAAATATAAATACATAAATTGGTTGCATTTTACCAAAATACCCCTGCCATTTTGGCTATATAAACACACCCCTCTCTTTTCTTTTTCTCGCATCTTCTCTTCTTTCTCACTCTCTCGGTATGCTCTCTCTCTCTTCGATCTCTCTCATCTCTCAACCATTTTCAATTTTAAACCCATAGTTATGAAGGATTTTGCTTCCTTTATACATATATGTGGATGCATGTTGCTATATTTGAGTTTTTGGAAAACCCCAAGTTGGGTTATTTGGTTATTTAGTTCGATTTTAGTGAAAACAAAAGGGGGATTTGATTTCTTATAGTCTTTGATGATGATTCTGTGATTACATACTTGGTTGTAGAGATAAAATCGATTTATGGTAGAGTTTATGTAGGAAACCCCGAAACGGGGCGCCACCGTGCTTTGCCACCGTCGGCGGTGAACCTTCGGTGAGCCGACGGGGACGATGATATACATGAGTTCGACAATATATATAAACTTTTGTTTTTAAACTTGTTTTCTTGCATGCATGTTGATGTTTAGTTCGAAAATTGAGTTTAGTTTCATTTTTGTAAAGTACATGGTTCGAATCGTTGTTGATCATTCGTTTTGGTTTAAATCAAACCCGATTCATGTTTTTAAACTTGCGTGTTGATTTTGCTAGTTGTATGTTGTTTTGGTTGGAAAAGCCAAATGATACTTAGTTTTTAAAAGAAAATAGTTTGGGTTACTTGGTTAATTTGATACGATTCATAATTTTGATTTAGATGGTATTCGTAAATTCGATTTCGTGATTGTTGATAACTAGATTGGATGATTCTATACTAGGGTTGCATGCATGTGCTTGTTCATAAATTTTTCTAGAATTCTAGAGTCTAAATTATTAAGAGAGATTCAAATTGGTACTTTGCTTAAGTTTGAGTAATCAATTAGTGGAAATTTGTTTTGCATGTCGATTTTGGTGTGTAAAACCGAATGGATTTCTAGGTCTAAGGATTTGATTCAAAATTTTATGAAATATATGATTGATATGATTTTGTTCATTGGTATTAAGTCGAAATAAGGTTTGGGTTCAATCTAGAAGTATGCATGTAACGTTTAGTGGTTGCATGTTGATTTATAAAGGATTTATTTGTTTTTATTATGTTATTTAGGGTCGAATTTTTGAATTAAAAAAGGAAAGGGATAAATTATTTTGATGTTGAGTCTCACGAATCAGTGGTTATTTGCTAAATGTAAAGTATTAAACTAGTTACGATGCTAAGGTTATAAAAGTATATCGTATTATGTTCTATGTGGATATACTTGAGATTATAAGCTAAATGTTTATTGCGATTGTGGTAAACGTTAGACGTTCTGAGAAACATTGGGAATCGATCAAGTACCTAATTAGGATTATGTTTAGTATTGTAGATTTGGATTGTAGAGGCATTCAGGCTAGTAAAGGGAAGGATATCTTAGGTGGTAGTAGCTCGATAACCGTAAAGCAGGAAAACTATTTAAGTAAAGTAACTCTGTCTTCTTTTATGATTTGATTATAGGGAGGATATTGTCAATGCCATGATAAAGTAGTGATTCTTTATAACACTTGATAAACCTGTTATTGATTTCTGAGAAACCCTGATATTTTTCTTTGTAACAACTTGTTATCAATCCCTGTTGATCTTTTATAATAACCCTGTTGATCCTGACATTTATTACCTTACTCTATTTCCTTGTTATCTTTTGATCTCGTGAACCTAAGAGAACCTTTATGAACCTCCTTACATAATATTTTGATTAACCTAGATTCTTTGATAACCCGTTTACTTTGTTTTGTATTGATCTTTGGAACTATTCTGATCCCGAACTAGTATACCCTGTTTATCATTTGATCAAGATATTTAGTATTGATCCCTGGTTACTTTCGATTCGTTCACTTTCCTTGAATTCTTGAATTGAACTTAAGAAAGATTTTCGACTTGAATGAGTCCAAATGATTTCATATTCTGGGTAACGATAAAAATGAACTTAGTTAACTTTTCCTACTTCCAACACAAAGGTTTTCCAAACGAATTCCTGATGGATTGGATAGAGATGTAAGAGACTAGTACGACTAGTCTAGTCACATAAGAGTCTAGCAGGACTAGTCCAATATAAGGCTGAAATAATGCCATAGATACCATAACGATCAGATGGAGGTCGGTACGGGCTGATCATCCGTATTATATTTAATAGATGGATATTCCAATAAAGGGTTCCTTTATGTTTTATAAAAGAAAAAATGAATATAATCTTTAAAGTAGTTTGCTTCTTTTAAATGAAATGAAATTATCTGTATCTTCGTTAAAGATGTGAAACTTGTGAACCCTGTCACTTTAATTAGTTGTTGAATTTCGAAGCTTGAATAATTGCTTCTTTCAATTAATAAACTCTTTCAGAGTCCTGCTAATGATTTGTGATGAATATCGGCTTTCTCCCAATCTTGAGCTTTGATTCTTGAAAGCCTGAAACCTTCTTCATAACCTTTACCTAGCCAATCATAGAATACTGCCACCTAGAGCATGAATGTAGAATGCCTCAGATATTGATATTGATATTGTGTTATAGAACTGCCTATATAGTTACTTGTTGAGCTTCTTTGCTCATTTATTTGCTATGATCTAACCATGACAATTAAGGAAGAAGATGGCCAGACTTGGGCGTACCACTCGCAAGAGCGTTCCTGGCGGTCCCTACCGGGTTGTAGGTTTCCAGATGCTAGAGCAGGTAGTTGATGTGTGTGTGAGCAAGCGTGTTAGTTGAAAGACTTGTATAAGCTGGTTTAGATACTTTGGGTTATTTGTCGATTCCATGTCGAAATTGAATAAATTTAAATTTAAGTATATTTTGGGTTGTAATATATTTATTTTGGTTGGTAGTTGTAATCTTGTCTCATACTTAATCCTGTTTAGATTCTTTTATTATCTTATTTTATTATGATGTGGATAGTTTCTAGACAGGATAATTGTAATATGTTTTATTAGAAAATGGACTAGAAACCATTTTCTAATTGGGTTTCATACTTAATCCTATTTAGATCCTTTTATTATCTTGTCTCATATTAGTTTAATGAGTTGTGACGCCCTCAATCCCGGGGCTAGGAAAACATTAGATCCTTTTATTATTGGTAGGATTGAGGAGTTATGGTAATTGGACATGGGTTTGGGAAGTATTGAGCAGAGGTTTATAGCTGTTAGGCATAATGAGATTGAGCTAGACATTCTTCAAGATGATGTGGTGGATCCCTAGGAAGAGGATCAGGAGATTGATGCTAGCATGCAGAACTTGGTTCAGGCTACTGAAATTTAAGTTGCTCAGGAAAACTTGCAAGAACATGGGGATGGAGCTGCTGTGGCTGTTGGTGCTGAAGAAGCTATAGATGTTGATGAGGTAGTGGATGCTACGAATCATGTTGTGGCGATTGGTGTTCCAGCAGTAGCAGCAGATCATGAAGGCATGGTTCCAGGTGGGGAGGATGACATGAAGATGAGAAGAAGCAATGATCAAACAGTAAGAAAGCTGGATCAGAATTTTTGTTTAAATTAATTAATTAAGTTAAATTAATTATAAGTTAGTGGGGTTAATTAGCTGGTTTGTTATTGAGTTCTTGTGGTAACAAGTTATCTCTTATGATGTGGATGGTTTCTAGCCCATTTTCTAATTGTGTTTAGTTTATCTTGTAAGGCCTTAGGCTCGGGGCTGAGCAAAAAACCGTATTAAAACTGAAAACTGAACGGAAATCGGGAAAAACCGGACAAAACCGATCCGAACAAAATCGATCCGAAATCGAAACCGAAAAATAAAAACTGAATCGATTAGAATGGCTCGGCTCCGGTTATACGTTCCAACCAAACCGATAGAAACCGAACCGAACCGATTACTAATATTAATAAATAAAATACTATATTTGACATGTATAATTTATACGTCATTATGATTTTTTTAATGCAAATACTAGTCTCTAATTGTGTTCAAAATGTCCTATTTGGTTTCTAGGTATTATGTGGAATTGGTTTCTGAATTATCTTGTAATGCTTATATCATGTTCATTTTTTTTAAAAAGTTACATGAACTTGAACCTGCTGCTACAACCTTCAGTCCGCACTCGCCTATATTATGCAGATTTCTTTCAATTGTTTGAGAATCTGAAACTATTAGTTGCATCCTAGAAGACATTTCCTTACCTTTTCATTATAATATCCATTATTTCTATATTTCAGATAGAGACCAATATCCTTTGATTATATTGCTCGTTTGTTTATGACTTTTCATTTTTATATTTGTTAGTTTTATAACCGGAACCAAACCGATTACAACTGAACCGAGGTTTTTTAAACCAAAGCCGAAACTGAATCTGAACCGGTGGTTGCAGTTTTCGATTTTAGATATCGAAGATATGTGGTTGCGGTTTCAGTTTTATTCGAAAACCGATCTGAACCGGGCTATGTTCTCCCCTACTTAGGCCTATGGATGTTGGGGTTTCGGCCTTTATTAATATAGTGCTTTCCTTTAAAAAAAATCTATAAGCTGTCATGCATTTTGATATTCCAATAACTCCATATATCTATAAGAAATAAATATTTTAACGAAGATAGTTTCATTTTTTTATATTGGCAAATGAACAATAAGTAAGAACATAATTTTACTCAATACTTTTTGTGGTAGCAGTATCTTTCTCGTTTTCTTTATAGGATGTAAAGGGTTCACATCTTGTCAAAGACAAGATGAGTGTGTAACTATTAGAAAATAACCGAAGCTTAGACATAATAAGCGTTTGAGTACATATAAATAAGTAATTATATGAATTAAAGTTGCTTAAATAATAACTTAAATTTTAAGTTTTAAGTTAAAATTTTCTAGATAAATTTTTTAACTTTCACATGATATTTTTATTAAAAAAATTACATAATTGAGATATTTTTTTAAAAAAATCACTTTATTCTAATTTTATACTAATTTTAAACTTTAAATTGTTACTTTAATTCCATATACAATATTTATTATAATATAAATACACATTCTCTGATTAATGGTTAAAAATATGGTTATTTGAGAAATTCTTACAGCAACTCTAAAAAACTTCTTATACATGTTCTTTAGCTAAGTTTTGAGAAAATTTTGAGGAAGTTGGAGTAAGAAAAAACTTCAGCATGCTTCTAAATCATCCTCAAATATTTAGGAGTTTCATATCTTTCTCATAGAGGAGTGCATATTTCTTTTTCAAATTTCCCTCCATTACCTATAATTTTTAACATCCTTCTACATTTTTATTTGACATATCATGTATTATATGTGAATACAGTGTAAATAAATAACATTAACCCTTTTATAGAAATAAATTAGTGTATCTTATTGACAATGAACGAACCAGAATGATAGGTCCTATAAGTGGGTTCAATAAGCTGAAAGGGGATTGCATATCTTATTACCTTTTTAAAATTTAGCTACTTGTAAACAAGTAACCTTAACTGCCTTTTATAGAAATAAATTAGTGTACTCTATTGGCAATGAACGAACCAGATTGATAGATTTCGTAAGTGGGTTCAATATGCTTGAAGAAGGGGTTGAATAGCTTGTTACTTTTTTTAAAAAAAAATTACCTACTTATAAACAAGTAATTTAAGTGTGAAAAGTAAGGATATGAAAAGAAGATAGTAAACACAGTCGATTTTATCATGGTTCGCGGTGGTTAACTCGTCTGGGAGTCCACTCACCCATACTTTAGTCCTCAAGCTCATCCCCTTTTCTCCACTATAAAAAGACTCATACATAATATATGGATTAGTCTTTACAAATATCCACTATTTATTTATCATGGATCGTCACACACATGTAACCTCCTCAAAATATAATAGCTAAATAAATTACAAGAACTATCTCGAGTGTAACAACATAGTCACCTCAAGCGCTTGCAAGTTCTTTTGTAGCCTTCATACTTCTTCTTCTTTATCGGTCTCAGATCTTAAAACTTGAAACTTAAGTCTTATGTCTTTCCTTTTTCTCACGGTGCAAAGACTAATAAATCTCACTTAGTACGCCTAAGACTTGAGTTTTAGAATAAGGATCACCTCACTTCGCTATCACCTCACCAAAAAAATGAATACAAGCTACACACACAATATATTTAAGATACACACACAATATATTTCAGATGAAAATATAACGAACGGAATTACTCATAAAACTAGTGCGTAAAATATATAGATTTCTCGGATATGTCACACCAAGGACAAATCACACAACAACTATGCAACATAAGTATGCACTAATGTTTAGACTATTCAGCCTTATGATGGAAGGTTTATCCAAGGTACTACTAACTCGAGTTAAAAAACTGAGTCGATTATTCTTAATCCTTTGAGTCCCTTTAAAAATGTAAGATCAAATATATGTTAAGAACTAAATCTACGAGAATGTTACTTGTTAAATGAACTTGGTAAATGAGTTTTAGTTAAGATAAAACAACCAAGTTACGAAACATTATATTCGACCAAATTATAAAACCGAGTTCTTATATTCACTTTGGTGTTTAAGTTCTTTTGAAAAATAGATTCAGAAGCAAACCAAAGATTAGGTAACATAAATTATAAGAGCAAGTCCAATACAAAATGCAAAATAGCTATAACTATTGCTATAATTTGGCACATTGTTATGCCCAAAATTTGGTACAAGTAATATTCAGGTCAAACTTGGGTCAATTGGATGAAATTAGGGCAAGAGCACCAAGTTCAAATAAAGATAAGGCAAAGCCCCCTTTCCCGAAAAGGCGAGGGCGCACCCTCAAAATGGGGAAAATAGGAAAAGCCCCAAGACTTGGAGCCGCGCCCAAATAATGCTTTAGCAGGAAAAAAAATCCTCAGATTGATGAGGATAAAAGAAAGCTTGAAGATTGAGGAAGCGCCCTATAAATACAAAGGACGCGCCCTCACGATATATTAAAAGAGAGTTTGTTGACTGATGCCTTGAAGGTTCAAGGCGCTCCCTCATACTTATATGAGAAGGCGCGTCCTATAGATGTATGAGGAAGGAATTTTGAATGATTTCTTGAGCTGGCCCCTAACCTATATATGTGTTAGGGCGCGCCCTCACTAAAGGAAGTGAATTTCAACATGTTACTTGGACGAGATCTTGGATGCATCAACGAGGGAAGGAGGTTATTATTACTAACATATTTATTGTAGGTGCTCTATTGAAGAACTCCTTCCTGTAATGCAACCGCAGGAAGACGGTGTCTGTGGGCAGAGACCTCCAGGGGTATGCCTGAACGGAAGACCTCCTCCTGTAGTAAATGAGTGTCCTCTAGGGGTGAGCAAACAAAAACCGAAAAACCGAAACCGGATCGAAAAACCGAAAAATCGCACCGAAAAAAACCGAAATCGAGAAAAATCGAAAATAACCGTAACCGAACCGAACTGATAGAACGGTTTAGTAACGGTTATGGTTTTACCCCTATAACCAAACCGAAAAACCGAACCATTTATATAATATAATAAAATATAAAAAAATAAAATATTAGATGATTATATATAGTGCATTATTGACTATATTCTAAGATAACGCATACAAAAACTACTGTTATTTTCTTTTGCTTTTTTGCTGTAAACTAACCTCTGGCCCCTGAAGAAATTATATGCAACCTATTCTTCATAACTAGCTTATATAATTTAGCAGAAAGAAAATGAAAAGACCTATTGTTCCTTGGATGTGTGTTATCAATATACAATCCAAACCCTATAGTTTTATGATAACTGAAACTTTACCCCTATAAATTTAAATTAATTTTCTTTTATGTTATAATAATTTCAAGTTTTTTTTTACAAAATTTGTACAATATTTTTTAATTAATTAAAAACTGAAAAAAATCGAAACCGATTCACGGTTAACCGAACCGAAAAAAACCGTTCCGAACGGTTCGGTTACGGTTAATAGCTAGAAACCGAACCAAACCGACATGCACGGTTCGGTAACGGTTTTCGGTAAAAACCGAGCCGAACCGAACCGTGCACACCCCTAGTGTCCTCATTGGGGATGCGGGGTAAAATATGGTGTGTGTTTTGGGAGCTCTGTATCTGTAGTCAACGGGTGTCCTCGTTGGGAGACTTCGGAGTATACTGCAATTTGCACCCAAAAACTTGGGATCACTTGTCCTGCAATCTGGTAGGGGCTCCTTATCCGGGGGATAATGATGTGTCCAACATTTGGGGTGAACCACGACTATACCCGCGTCCACGGATTAGAGAAACAGCTGGTAGCAGAGGGTTATCCTTGGCTAGGGAGATGCCTTATCCGTGAAATCTCGAAGCCGCGGACGAGCCTTGGGCCTTTGTGATTGGGCCTCATCGGCGGACATTCCTAAAGCTAGTTGAAGACGATTTCTGGTAGGTTTCCTACTGGGACTCGGGATAAGAGATCTAAGCCTATTAGGTTTCTTGTTCCCCAAGAACTACGTTGGCTTGATTCCCTATAAATAGGGATACATAGGCAAATTGTAAGGGGTCAGAAGTAAGAGCTTTAATGAGCCACCACCTACCCTAAGAAATCTCAACCCCTAATTCATCACAACCACCACACTCCGCTCACTTTTCAGGAATGAACCATCATCATAGATCTTAATTCCGGCGACGAATCTCAAACTTTGTTGATACCAAATTCCTCCGTCAACAGCACCAAAAAGTGCCGTTTGATACTAAAATAAAACTTCAACTTCAATTCTAGATGCATTTTGAAACCCAATATTTCCTAATTTACCTAAATTTTGTCACCTTCCCCTAAGTTTCATTTAAAGCACAACAACATTCATCTCATTTGTAGTAATTTGATGATATGACTAGATACATAAATGCATCCTTGATTTCAAATTTAAAACTAAATCCAAGTATAGAACTCCTTTGGAGTTAAAATTTTTGACATTTGATTTCAAATTATACAAATGACATCACTTATAACATTTCATTGAACTTGCTCTACTAAGCTAAGTGCATTTGTTAAAGAACAGAAACAAATGAAGCAAAACAACACACTTGACTTAGTATGCTCGGTCGAATATAATTCGGTTTGAGCAACGCACTTGACTTAGTATGCTCGGTCGAATATAATTCGGTTTGATAGTTTATGCAGTCTTTGCTCTTCACGTTCTTTTGCGACTTACGTTCAACCCTAAGTTAGTACAATAATATACAACAATACTACAATGTATTTCAAGGATAATAAAAGTAATTTAAAAAAAAGTTGCATTCCAGTTTGCAGAAATTGCAAATCGTACTTTGAAAATAAGATATTATATTTTTAAAAATTATTTCAAAAATACTCATATTTTTTATCTTGTTTGTGGAATTTTTAGAAATATTTTTAGAAATTTGTGGAAAAACCCCGAAAACTTTAATGTGACCTTTAAAATAAAGAAAATTTATCAAAAATACTCATATTTTTTATCTTGTTTAAAAAAATACGGTCAATAGTGCAGAGTAAAGGTTGCTCAAAATTACATATGAAATAATATTGAAGAGACATATATTGATGAGGAGATTGCAAATATTGTAAATCGTATTTTTTAAAATAATTTATGCAACATGATACATTTGAAAAAATCATTTAAATAAATTGTATATGAAAGAAGAATATATCGAGAGCATGACATAACTATGCAAAAGGTAGGTAAAATTCAAAGCTAAACTATGTTATCAGGAACTAGATTCAGGTCTTTAAACTTGAAAAAGTTAGATAATTATAAAAATGCCCTAAAACTAATAAACCCTAATTGTTGTTTTTTGTTCTTGTCTGCTAAAACCCTAATGGAAGAAACACCATCAATTGCAGCATTGTCTGTATCATCTCCTAGCAGACAATTTCATGGGGATTCAACCATTGGTCTTCAAGAATGGCAGTCATGGGGAACTTCTTCCCCTGTACCTTCCATGGTCAGTGAAATTGTTGAGGATTTGAAGCTTCTGGAGAAAGAGTCTAATGCCCAAATCACTTTTGGTGGCCATGGTGGCAAGATTCAGGTATTATTCATATTTATGTTGATGTTTCTGTATATTTAGTGTACACCCTTTTATGATGTATGTAAGTAAGAGGTAAAAATTGAATCTTTTTATGCTGACTTTGATAAATAATACAGCTTTTTAGGATTGAAATTGATGCTACGGTAGTACTATATAATTGTTAAAAGGGAATTATGATATTGAATGTATTACAAATCATTTTTGTGTCTAATTGTTGAATATATGAGGTTTGTGTAAGAAATGTGATTGAATTTATCACAAATTCTCATTGTATTCAATAGTGAAGGTGTAAGCCTCAGTTATAATATAAGATCACAATTGTTTATATAGCCAACCTCTAATCAATAATGAAGGCAACTAATATAGTAGGGGAACTGTCCCCATTTCGGTAATAGTAATATTTAAGATAACTCTTGATAATTTCGTATAATAATATATATTAACATATATGTTAACAAAATGCCTGCACTTTAGCTCAAGTATGTATTTGTTTGTAGGTGTTTTTTGGGTTTGATATTTTTTGTTTTTTGATATTCAGGGGGAACTTAAAATAACAGAGGATAAAAAGCATAGAGCAAAGTATCAATCTTTGAAAGATTCTGAGGAAAAGATTCAATTTTTCTCAGCTCGACAAGTGGCGTGCCGCTTGCTTGGAAGTAGGGGTTACCTATGCCAAAAGGTAAGCACTTTTTCATTTCTCCGTGCGGGTGTATATGCGAACCATGCTTGTTGAGCCACACATATTGAACACCTTTGCACAAAATGAGAAATGGCTCCCATCACGTTTATATGTATAGTCTCACTTATAAATTAATGTGTTCTAATATACATTATTGTATATCCTTGCTATCAATAAGTTTGTAAATTATAATGAAAACACTACACTGGTGAACTCAACAGGAAGCTAATAACTAATAAGTCACAAGTCTTTGCATCATAAGCAATTCATAAATCTTAAAACAATTTTGTAATATGTCACAATACTAAAGTAACAACTAGCAAGTAGGCTAGTCATGTATTCAAATATAGAGCTGAAAATGAACAGAGTCGAGCTGAGTTTTGTCCGAGCCGAGCCGAGCCGAGCCGAGCTTAATTTATTTTTAAAACGAGCCGAGCCAAGTTTAATAACCGAGCGGAAAGTGATGTTCAAGCTCGGCTCGTTTATAAACGAGTCGAGCCCGAGCCGAACACGAGTTTGTTCACGAACAACCGAACTGAGCCGAACTCGAGCCAAATCGAGTTGTCCCCTAATATTTTGAATATATTTTTCAATCGAATAACCTTAAAATTATAATTTATAATTTCACAAGTTGTATCGAGATCAACTACTAGTTTTACCTTAGAATTATATATGCACACTCACACTTTACACTTATTTCTTAATCTAGCTATATCATTTTATTTTTCAAGATGATTATTAAAAATATATCCAACTTTATTTTAAATTATTGAGACATTCATAATTTTATAAATCATACATTACTTTTTAAAACGACGATGTCAAATTTTATTTTATTTTATTGTTTTACTTAAATTTGGTTATGTGAATTACAAGTTATTTAATGATGTTTATGAAATATGAATAATTGAAGATGAATGTATCATGATAACAATTTGATAGTTTACTTACGAAAAAGTAAGTGTTAAAATTAGAAAAATAAACAGAATCTCTAAAATAATTAAATTATTAATAAATGTTGAAAAAATGTACCAGTAAAAACATTTAAGTGATTAGTAATAATTTATTATTTATAATATATATATACTTTATCCGAGCCGAGTCGAGTTGCCGAGTCCGAGCCGAGCCCGAACTAAACGAGCCGAGTCCGAGCCGAACAGACAAAAAGTTCGGCTCGGCTCATTTATTTATCCGAGTTCATTTTTATGTTCAAAACCGGCTCGTTTAAAAAAACGAACCGAGCCGAGTTCACTTAAACAAGCCGATCCCGAGTTTTGTTCACGAACAGCTCTGTTCATTTGCAGCCCTATTCAAATATAATAAAAACACCAAACATTACTAGCAGTAATGGATTAGGGCTTTTGTTTACGACACAGAAACTGCTGGGTTGTGGTAAGGGGTTGGATCTGAATCAGTACTTTTCGCTTCTCTTCTATGACTTCTGTGAAGTCTTGAGGCTTTTGTGACAAACGCCATTAATACTTAAATCTGAGGCTAGGCAGACACCTCATAACTTTTGTACGCCACACCACATATTCATATGGCGGAGTTCATGAAACAGAAGGGATGCTATAACAACGATGACGAGAAGATGAAACTAGAGATATCACATAAGATCAATCAGATCAACTTCGTTGCTTGGTATCACATTTAGCACTGCTCATCTAAGTTCATCATTTGCTTATGTAGTGTTGGCTTCCTCGAGAAGATTGTATGTGTTCAAGGATTAGGTGCTGCACTGCCTGGGAAGGAATGCGGTTTTGGGTATATATGCATCCAAAGGTATATTTGTCTTTTTTTGGCCCATAAAGTAGTTGTCTTGATGTATATAAAAATTAGCTTATAATGATCAGTCTTATTGTTCGCCTTTTTCAGGATTTTTTGAGGCAAAATAACACAGGGAAGCTGTTATGGCAGATATTTGGTGTTCAAGCTGCATCTTTATCTATATTTGGCATCATTGAGCATGAAGAAATCATGTGGAATGAATTCATGCGAGCAGGTTTCTGTGTTATTTTAAATGCTTTCAGTTATAATACTAAGTTGTTTGTTATTCACATGTTATCAAGCAAAACTTTCTGCTAATACATGTGAAGGTAATGCGTTCTATTCAAAAATATATATACGGCATCATGTGATTGGATTTGACCTGTGTGCAGAAAGGGCTAACTAGTCTAGATGTGCTATTTTTGGCCCGCAAGATAATATTTCTTAGCAGAATTATGGTGTAATATGCTATTTTCATTTCACTGAAATGATTTCAGTATAGATGTTACTTTTGGAACCATTTTCGGAAGTATTGTACTTGGCAACATTCATATGGACCCTATATGTGTTGCTAACCAAGCAAACAATATTTTAGCCTTCTGACACATCTCTATATCTTACTAGGGAAAGAAAATGTTTGGTGTCTTTATCCTAATAAGGATGCTGCAGCAAATTCTGTTCAGGATATATTCGGTCGAAATACTTCAACGGGTCCAGAAATCCCTACAATGATGGTATGGCTGTGCAAAAACTCACTTCTAACTATTGCAGGTCTCTTATGACAAACTCATATATTATGTTCAATTTTTCTTATTTAATGTGGTAATTGTTTGTATATTTTCACTTGAATGAACGGTTATTAAACGCTTATTTTGCACATGCTTCCTTAAAATATGTCGTAACTGAATCCCACAGCCATTGCTCTTATATATATGTTGTTTATCAAAATTAGATTTTCATACCGTGGTGAAGCTATTATATAAATGATGAGCAACTTTTCTTAAGTAGATATCAAAACATTAAGAAGGGACGAACCTAAGTAGTGTTTGCCACTTGTCACCCATTCTTTTTCTTATGGTTCATTTCATGACGCCTTAAGTGGCTCATATTTATGTTTATGTTCGATGCAACTATATATGTCATCACATTTAAGAGCTTGATGTTGAATGTACTTCGACAGGCAACTCATAACGAAATTATGCATTTTATTCTGATTGATGGTACTTGGAGCAACTCTGCGGCGATGTTCAGGCGCTTGAAGGTATCCGGAGAGCTTATTATACATTATACAGTCTTTCGTATTTTATGCAAAAAATTGTGATTTTGTGAAGTTATAAAGCTGAGTTCTCTCATTTCCACATGGTATGATGGTTGATGCTTTAATCATAAGGTGTGTGTGTGTGACTGTGTGTATATATGTACACACTTCAATTTTCAGCTTTTCATACTAACACAGGACATATTTCAAAAAAGCAAGAGAATAGATGAGGAGATAGAATTTGTAGGTAAAAATTCAATGTGGATACATAGGGCAAAAGTCTTAAAATAAAAATTATGTCATGTTTAGGAATTCATTATAATCTGCAAGAACTAGGATAAAAAATTACAAAGTAGTCCTACTCAAAACTCCTTTTTAGCTCTAGTTCTTGTTGCAATTGTCAAGTTTTTCTCGATGACTCCTTTTTTTCTTCCAATCCATCTTGCAACTGGAAAAGTTCTCACTCGTATGTTTTAAAACTATTAACCAATATCCAGTAATCTGAACCATGTGCATTGCATTGATGAGTGACATCATTCGCTACAAGAGCAAGCTTCCAACATTAAAGAATTTCAACCCTATTCACTGGAACTCAAGTAGAAACCATTTTATTCTAGCTTCTCCCTATCATCTGCTAACAGTTTAGGGTGTTGATAGACATGTCTCCTTCTAGAGTTCAAATCATATGTGCTTGCTTGTCTTGAAAGTTGCAGAAATTTTAAATCTGTATAATCCCTTCACTTTTTTATGGGTTTTGTCACTTGGTCACATATTTTTGATGCATCAGATTTATAAGTAGGGATGAGTGATGATAGATTTGGTTATAAGGGTTAGGTACAAGGAGCCGGGCCATTATTACTCTATTGACTGAGGCTCGCATTAATATTTATACCCTCAAAATAATTTTGTTTAACAATTTTTTAGACCTTTCTAATTCATTTTGGGGGTTAATTTAATTCTATCCTCTTACTAGTTATTATTCTATGGAAATTAAGTAAATAGTTGATTGGATTTATATTTCGTTGGATAAATAAAGGACGAAAGTTAATAAAAAGAGTAGAGTAGAAAAAGCTTATAGTCCGGGATCATAATCCTATAAACAATAAAGGGCTGAGATTCTGTATATGCAGTGGCTTAATTGCAAGGTTTAAAAGTTGTAGGGAATGAACTTGAAGGTTCGTGGAATCAAGGTTTCCTGTGTAACATTCAAGAATCAAGATATTAGGAAGATGTGAAGGTTTTGTTGGATGCTAACAGGTTTGTTCTGCTGCAGGAAAGAGCTAACTTGGTCTGGAAGGAAGATCTACCTTGTATATCTCTCACAACTGGTGCATCTGCTATGCATAAACTCCGGTAAAATTCTCCCTTGTTTGTCAAGTATTCTTTTATTTGTGTTTTTTACAGGTCACTGCTTTCTATATTTAAATTATTTTTACATAATGGAATGATATGTATGTGAACTGAACTGAGTGAACATGGTTCTAATATCGTATTTCCTTTATATGCCCTGTTATTATTTCTCGACATCGTTTCTTTGTTTACTTCTTATAAAAGGAATTTGGCTTTCATTTACTCAGTAATCTTGTTCTTTATAGGTAAATATTTACCTGAGTCATTTTGTTCCTATAAATTTAAATTGTTCTATGTTTTTCTGTTATCTTCTGTTTTGATGGCAGTCCTCAACCATCGTGGGATCGAACATGTACAGCAGCAGCAGCTGCCAGTCTCCTATTTGAGCTACAAAGTGTCCCACAGTTTAGCTCAATTGGACTGGAGGAACACGGTGAAGCAGTTGAAGAAGGTCTTGAAACTTTATTAGAAGCTCTTACAACTCGAAGGGTACGTAAGGGCCGGTCGATAACGCGTAAAGTTAGGCACAACCGTGATATTTGTTAGCAGCTAGCATACATCAGTATAGCTTAGAAGTACAGACTTTTTCAACACATCAATTGACATATAGATACCAACAGCTTAGTACAGACACCACTTGACATTGCTTATCAAGTTTGAAGTACTCAGAACACTAGGAGGGATCTGACCAAATGAAAGAGTTATGCAAGAGCTGTTCACCTTCTGCTACCAGTGAATTTATTCTGGTCTTTATCCGCACTGTAATGGTGCACCATTAAAATATACCTTTTTTGTTTAAATGATAGTTTTCTCAAGGTTCTTTAAGAATTCTAACCACATTTTTGTTTTAGTGATTAAGTGTGTATTTATTTAAACTGGGGAAACTGCATTACAAAACCTTGCATCTGGAAGAACAATATCCATATATTCGAATGGACCATGGCCTTAGTACTGGAAGAAACATAGTCTCAAATAGAATGTTATACTCAAATAGCAATTAGCAAGCCAGTGCAAATAATATATTACCAAGACATTCAGTTAATACTGAATAACTTGAAGCATCGGCAACCTTGTTTACTTACTTTTTACTAATCTATGACAAGGCTATTTATGTATGGGAAAGTGGGACCTGGACTGTTTGCTAATCTCTGCCAAGGACCCATGACGCTCTTCCAGCATGGAAGAGGCCAATGAATATATTATATCTGTCCACCGAAAGCGGGGGGGAGAGGAAATTTAGGACTCGTGAAAAATGTTCACTTGTGCAGGGCAGTCCACTAACTTGTAGCAGCATTATTGGAGTGAAGAAAAATCAAATGCATGTTAAAAAAGTTGAGTTGAGACTTATTGCCAAGGACACTGCTTGTTTGTACAAATAAAGAAAATCGTTCACTGTTTTCCCACGGGAACCAACAACCCAGAGTGTTGTCTCGGCCGTACCTAATACTTATATTTGTAAATGTTTCTTCCGTATTGTATTTGTACCTAGACAATAGATTATTCTTTTTAATAATTTTTTGAAGCGTGCCGTAAATTTACAATATACAACTCGGAAATCGGAAATATAACTTCTATCGGCCAGGCAAATATTAAATTAAAAGGAAATAAGATAGAACAATAATAGCATATCATTGATGTTGAATTTACATTCGAAAAGTTCAAATAAAAAAAAAAGAATATAAAGATAAATAGTTGGATTAACTCTAAATGCCTACTACCTAGTACTTGCAACAAGAGTTTGGATGAAATTCAGCGGTGAGCAGTGACGAGGGTTTCGATAAACCTTAAACCATCGAAGCTGGGACTAAATTTATCACTACACTTGTTCTTTTCTTGTCTCTTCTGCTCACCATTAACATCTTCTTCCTGTTGTTACAACCAATACCAACAATTAGAATGAATCATAACATTTCAATCTATACATAGAAGCCGTTTAAATCACGAGATTCCAACATGGCAGCGATAACGAGATTTTACATTGTTGATCCCGTTTGCTGAAATCACATGATCCAAACGACACAATGTAATGTATATACGAACCTGATGAGAAATGTGGGAAGAATTGGAGTCATATGAAACAGCAGTGGCTGCTGCAGCCGCAACAGCAACCAGCATTGATCTTGATCTCTTCATCCTCCTTACCTCCTTTTCAACAGGAGGAGTGTAAGTGTAATGAACAAAGTAGAGCGAAAATACTAGTAGTCCGTGTTAATGTGAAACCATACAGTCTATGACGGCCTATTTTTTTATACAACTAGTGTGTCGCGCCCACCTATGACGTCGGTAACCATAACCTTTTCTCTAATTTCAAATGTATACACTACGCATGACTTCACATGTTGAGTCTACAAAAAAGTTCCCTGGAATAGTAGAATAACTGACTTGGACAATTGCTTTCCCGTCGGGCTCCACATTTTGATCTAGAATGAGAGAGGAACACTTGCAATTGGTATCTCGATCCTTAAATAATTATATAAAAAAGACGGACACGAGCTCGATCACTGGTGTGTGATTAATTATCAAAAAAAAAAAATCAGCTGCAAAACTGGACTGCCTCAGAACAGCAGGTCTACCTTCCCAAAAATGTGGACTATCGGAAAAATATCTAGCTACTGTCACAAAACTAGTTTGTTTGCCTGAATGAAAAAGCAGGACATGCATTCTTCATTTTGTTATGATATTGGCGTACATGCTTCTCTTTGACAGGCTTCCCCGCATGGAACTTGTTTGTGTTATCAATCTTGTACGATAAAGACATTATTATATATATATATATATATATATATATTGAATATATAACTAATTCACAAGAATATTGCTAATTCTTAAATCACATAAACATATGAGAATTAACAATTAAATTAGGAGAAGGGTTTGAGAAAACAAACAGAGATTTGATTTAATCTCGAGTCCAGAAAACTGTCTACTTAAAGCAGTTTCGCCCGCACCATCCGTGTTTAGCGACCTGCTTCCCAGGATAAAACGAGATACTAGTATAATCGATAGATCGAATATACTCTCAGCGAACTTGAACTGAGCCCGAGAACTATCACCGGAATATTGGAAAAATTTAAGACTAAAGAGACCGAGAATGAAAGAGATGACTCTTATTTACTCGACTTAATAAAACTGGTGCCCTAAGACTCTATTTATAAAGAGAGGCTTGAAAGAACTTGTTTTTCTTTTCGATGTGGTACATGGTATTTATAAGAAAAACTAAGGAATAGGTTTGTGCTACTCTCGATGTAGTACAAAATCACTTTTCATATTAAAAGGTAAAACTTTGGAACATCAGTTCTCATTCACCTTTTACTCATTTTGAGCGTGTAAATATGCGTTGGAATCCCTTCGAAGAGGAGAATACGTTCCAATAAATACACACCACTAACACATAATGTGTTTCACTCATATAGAGTCTCAAAATGATTCACAACCTAGTCTAAAATACTAAGTTTGTCCAACAATCCCCCACAAATGAGATTGATGGTCCAGCAGCACGCACCACATAGACAGACAGACGCGGAGCTTGACTTGGTGATAGTTTCGGCGATCAGATATAGCATACGATAGGTAAAGAATGCTCCTTGAACCTTCGCTCGAATAAGTATATCAACATTACTGGTAGACAGTATGACGCGATGTCCTTGAACTGTTCGACCGTTTGTGTAAACGATGACATACTCATCACTATATCTTTCCTGACTCATTCAGTTCTCATGATTATGTCCATTTTAGCCCTGGAACATCGTCCTGGTTCTGCAAGAGTTTCTAAAGAATTGTGCCTCGCAATTCTCCTTTGAAGCGGCCATACTTCTCTCTTACATAGGTGATCTTTATCTTATAGAGTAACCCGCATTTACTCAACCGAATATTATGTATTCAAACTTGAAATCCTTGTATTCGTCAAAGATCATTAAAAACATAAAGCTTAACCTCGTACCTTACGGGTCTCACTGTTTCATCATCATAAAAATAGGCCAGGGGTTACCCCACAGTGATTTGGTCATCATGATTTAGTTGTCCCATTGAACCAAGTTCTTGGGATCTCCAGTCAGCAAGGTTGGGTGTCCACCATGACGCCGTTAAGCAATAGGCAAGGCTCATTCCTCTCGATGATTTGACAACTATCTCTCGGTCTAACTAGATTCCCTTGGCTTAAACAGATTCGCTCAGTTTAACCATCTGGTTAGTGGATCCAAACATTATCATTTGACTTTACATAGTCAATCATGATAATTCTCGTTGAGAATAGTTGTTTAATGGTATTATGTCATCATCATAGACGTGAGACATACCATTTCATATACAATAATGTGATCTCCCAATTTGCATATTGATTACACGATATATGCATATTGAAGACACATTTTCCTTTTCATTTATGAATATCCTTACAAAGTGGCTATTCAGCCTTTTAACTGCATTTATTTTATGCACCAGACTCGTATTCCATCATGAATCGAGCTAAGTTTAGGATTTCCATGATACGACTGCTAAGTGTGAAATGTATTCTCGAATGACTTTTAAGTTCTTAAAGTCAAATATCTAATTTACATACTATATTCACATAGTACAATTAGATATCTTTCGTATTGCAGTCCAAGCTCACGAGCACATATCATACACCTTAAATCTAATTGCAATCACTTCCAAGTGACCAATTTCCATTGTACTCGTGCATCTACCCAGTTTACCAACTCTGTAGCCTATGTCTAATTTTGTACAATTTTAAAAGTACAACAGACTTGCAATCCTTCTTGAAAGATCCCTGTTCATCTACGCTTGGATAAATATAAATCCATTCTAGCTATGACAACTTTAGCTTCGTTGATCTCTTCAAAATTCACATCACCAACATGTGACATGTATCATCTAAAACTTTTAAAGTCACGAAGATTGTAATCTTCAAATCAAAATTTGTTAATCTCATCAAGATTTTCAGAGATGATCCTCTTGTCATTACTTCTCGTAATGATCAGATCACTCACATGCAATCAATTATGACTTGCATATCATGTGTAAATAACACATGCACACTTGTCAATTCTCTGATTTTGAATCAGTTTGACATCTCATATTGACATATTTCACATTTATGAAATAACTTTACTAGTTATTACTTAAGGCTTCACTTGTTATTGATATTACCAGCTTTTAGCGTCCCAAAAAACCAGCAATTTCAGTTTGCATCATTACCGAGTTTAGCAACCAATTTTGAGCGTCCTCAAAATGGCAACCATGTCATTTATTTGAAGCCATTGCTTATCATAGCAATATCAAATTTAATATGCCATTATTTCGTGTTAATGTTGTTTCACTCAACATGATCACCGAAAATACAGTTTTTCTACTCTTGCTTTATCTAGAGCAACCCTCAGGTTCACGTAAATAGATATTTCTCCAAATATCTATTTAGAAAGACCGTCTCAATGTTCATTGATGCACTTTTAAATTTCACAATACGATAATTTTAGTATCATCTTAATGAACCTTATTCTCAAAACTCGAGAATATTTCATAAATTATATAAGGTCATCACTTTTGACTGTAATATTTTATTATCAGTCTGACCTTATACTTCCTTCAGACCCACATATATTTTCCTAATTTGAAAATTCATTTGGGTCCTAATACTTCTATCTCGTAAGAAGATCTAAATATTTTATAAACAAGATTCTGTCAAACAGAACCACTCTCTCTATTTCTTAACATCCTTTCCCCCACAAAGGACATAGAGAGAACATGCACAATCCATTTTCTAGTACACGTGCTAGAAAATCTTGATTTATTGACTCTCAGTAATAGTCAAATTTTCTCTTGATATATTCACTTATCAAGGAATTATACGAGAAGCGCATTGCTTCTGTTAAATTTACGAGTTCACCTTCAAGTAAATTATCAAGACATTCGGGACTAGCAATTATCCAAGTCTTTTGCTCTCTGCAGGTTCATCCTCACATTCATCCAATAACTCGTAAGTTCATTTAGATGACTTTTAATTACAGATCTACTAGGATCTACTAGCTTATCGCATAAGCATTCCTAAACTCTGTAATAGTATTCTTACGAATCTCAAAAATTAGATTCATATATAAGATATTATTAGACTCAATCATTGTCTATGTATCCATCCAAAATATCTCAATTGATTTTGGATCTCATGCTACCAACAGAGGTATTGGTATCAAGTTTCGAGATACCCCCACATTTCAATTATTTTCAAGAATGTTTTATTACATTCCACTATTCATAGAAAATTCAATAATTTTCTATTTTAGATACCCCCACAATTTTAATATTTTACAGAATGTCAGAAAACATTCCAAAACTAATAGGAAATTTAATTATTTCCTTCTGTGGTATCATGTTTAAGGAATGATTAGCCCTTCGTAACTAATATCCTCAAATTCAGTGATAGTCTGAGCTGATCACAATCGTTTTGCATCCCTCTCAGAGCGCAACTCAAGCCTGCATCTACTCCATTTATTTAATGCGAGTAAGGTGCAACGACCTCATGAATATTCACGTTGCAAACAGAATTTTCCCGGTGATTATTCATCATCAAATTTATTCACTACCATCTTAATTATCTGTATTAAGTTGGATTTACCCTTGAGTTTATAGAGCACACATCTCTCTATTTAGCTTCAATATTGACTCGACTACGAGTACGAGTGACAAATGTTTTACTATCAAACCAGACAGTAAACACGTATCGTGTCACTACCTCTCATCTGAGCAGGTTTTACGTCATTCATTAAACCTATAAGATTTTAATATCATGTTTAAGGAACTTCATGCGGTTCTTATCATTAAAAATTC
This sequence comes from Apium graveolens, assembly GCF_009905375.1. Lineage (NCBI taxonomy): Eukaryota > Viridiplantae > Streptophyta > Magnoliopsida > Apiales > Apiaceae > Apium > Apium graveolens. The sequence goes on from NW_027421745.1 coordinate 45,971, forward strand.
AATTACAGAATTTCTCTAAAATATTTACATGGTTCACACGAACCTACATTTCTGGCTCACGTACTGGTACAACCAGAAAAGGCCCAAGGAAGAACATAAATCTTCAATAACCCCACATTCAGTGATCCTTGATCAACTGATGCGTTAGGGTTAACAACTTTTCGGATTCTCTCCGAAGTTCAGCATAAATACCGATATCAATATTCGCCGTATTAAGTATCACATGGATCACTATAATAGGCTCGTGTATCACTGCCGCAGCAGACCGACACCAACACGTGAAATTACTATTTAACTGGAGGAAAAATCCAACCAGAAAACTATAATTTATGTGCCGACCCATAACCTGTACTCCAGGCCCATTAGGTTTTTTAATGTGGAGAATCCTGAGCAATTGTAAATCTGGTTCACTTCAGCTGCATAACTCGTCACATTGTTTAACAACAAACATATTACTGCATTATATCCAGTGCAGCAGAAGTTGAAATACTAGAACAAATTTTTCCAGTCAAACTAATGTTAACTAACGAGACACGTTACATAATAAAACAACTTATGCCTCTAATAGCTTTCCAAAGCCTCCATATAGACTAAAAGCATTTTGTTAACAAATAAATCTATTAAAATAAGATGTTTAGAACTACATAGTTTGCATCACGTTTATTGTCACCAACCTATGCTTGTAATCTATTTTCTCCAATTAAATAGATACGCGGTAAGGCCTCTATTTATCCAGTAATACAAGTTTGTGATATAACTCCATTATTAAAGATTAAACAATAATAATTGATGCCTTATCATCACTCAACAATGATTAAAAATTAATCACCAAATAATCAAGTTCCATCATGAAGGGTCACATTTACGTAGCCATATCATTTAATTGCATAACAATATCATGTTATGAACTTGCAAACACGCATGTAAACTATAGCATATACGATTCTTGTATCAGTATACTAATAATTCCGAAATCAATTCAGAATTAAAAAACTCTAGCTCATGTATATTATCAATCACCATGTTAATTAAACAAAACATAATAAGCTATCCATTAATAGCGAAAACATGGACAAATTATAAATTTGGGTTTAATCTACCAATTTATAATGATCAACCCGAGAGAGATGTCACCAAATATGTCCACTTGAATATAAGTTGATCATAAATCAATAACCATTAAAGCATCAATAGCCTTATAAGAAACCAATTATCCAACAACTTTGTGCTTACTTTTGCCTTGTACCTGTTATGCTTAAACAAAGCACCACTTAAAATCAAATTTATATTAATTTCAAGCACATGGCAACAAGTGATCAAATAAATTAATGCACTAAATTTAATTTAATTAATGAGGCAAATAATGGCCACTCATATACCCATAAATAAATCCAATTTAAACAATCAAATTGACTTTTGCGTCTACTCACAAAAAAGTATGAAAATTGAAGGAAACTGCTTTAAGATTGTTATCAATCTTGTACGATAAAGACATTATTATATATATATATATATAGAATATATAACTACTTCACAAGAACATTGCTAATTCTTAAATCACATAAGCATATGAGAATTAACAATTAAATTAGGAGAAGGTGTTAGATATATTTGATAATGTCATGGCTAATGTGATTTATGTTTAATTTTCAGATCTTACTTAAACAGGATAAATCAGTACTTACTGGAAGTCAGGACTTAAGGATATCAGTACTTATATTATCAGGAGATAATTATCAGAAGATGGATATCAGAACTTAAGTACTGAAGGACATTCAGATAAGGAAGGCAGCTGGTTAAAGGAAAGAAGATCGAGACAAACATAAGAAGAGATATGCATGAAGAAGGAATTCTATGAAGAATAAAATACTTGGAAGAAAAGATATCTGATTGATATATTTTAGGAAGCATAATTATATTCCATATCAATTAGTGATTATCTTGTAACTGTGTAGTATATAAACACAGACATAGGGTTTACACTATAAGTGTTATCACAATCGAGAAGATCATTCATTGTAACCCTAGCAGCTCTCGTGATATTTGTTCATCACTGAGAGAGAACAGTTCCATACTGTAACAGAGTTTATTGTTTTAATAAAGTTTGTTTTCTGTTACTTGAGTTATTAAAGTTCGATTTGATTGTACTATACACTATATTCCCCCCCTCTACAGTGTGTGTGTGACCTAACAAGTGGTATCAGAGCCTATCTGTTAACGCACAAACAGTTTAAGATCTAAACACAATCATGTCTGAAAAAGAAACTCCAACTAAGCCCATCAAAACTGAAGAACCTCCAAAGACACAAATTCAAAGCCGATATGAGACTATCAGAGTTCCCATATTGAGACCATCTGAATATCCCATATGGAAGGTGAGGATGACCATGTTCCTCTAAGCGACAGATCCAGAATATCTTGATAGAATCAAGGAAGGCCCTCACAAACCAACCAAGCTCGCAGTTGCAGTTGCAGGTGAAGCAGCAAAGACTGTACCAAAGGAGAAGAGTGATTACACTGCTGAAGATATCGCATCAATTGCTAAGGATGCTAAGGCACGACACTTACTGCATAGTGCCATTGATAATGTAATGTCAAACAGGGTAATAAACTGCAAGACTACAAAGGAGATATGGGATGCCTTGGAAACAAGATGTCAGGGAACTGATACAATTAAGAAGAACATGAAGACAATACTCACTCAAGAGTATGAACACTTTGACTCAAAGGCTAATGAGTCATTGACTGATTTATATGATAGATTTGTCAAACTCTTGAATGATTTGTCACTGGTTGATAAGGAGTATGATCTTGAAGATTCAAACCTTAAATTCCTGTTAGCTCTTCCTGAATGCTGGGATTTGAAGGCAACAACAATAAGAGACAACTACAATCTTGATGAAACAACTCTTGATGAAATTTATGGAATGCTCAAGACTCATGAACTTGAGATGGAACCAAGAAGCAAGAGGAAAGGAGGAAAGTCAAGGACAGTTGCTCTTAAGGCTGAAGAAGAATCCCCCAAAGCAGCTACCTCAAGGAAAGACAAGGGTAAAGCTCTCTTCACAAAGTCTGATACTGAGTCATCAAGTTCTGAAAGTGATGATGACTCAGAATCTGAAAGCTTGCCTGAAACGGATGCTGATGAAGAGATGATGAAGCTGTGTGCTCTTATGGTGAAAGGGATCACAAAGATTGCATACAGGAAGTTCAGGAAGGGAAAGAAGTTTTCCAGGAAAGGCACAAGTTTTGATAAGAAGAATTTCAGAAAATCTGAGAGCAGAGGAGGAAAGTCTGACATAGGAGATTATACAAATGTCAAATGCTACAACTGTGGTGAGAAAGGCCACATATCTCCTGATTGCAAGAAAGTGAAGAGTGACAAAGGCAAGGCTCTTGTCACAAAGAAGAAAAGCTGGACAGACACCTCAGATTCTGAAAGTGAGGAGAATTATGCCTTGATGGCAAATGCTGATAAAGCAAGTGCTGAAAGCAGTTCTGAAGCTGCTGAATCAAAGGTACCTCAAACTACTTATGCTTTTCATACTGATGATATTAATGAGTTGAGAAAATATCTTAAAACCATGTTTATTAGTTATAGAGATCAAACTTTAACATGTGAAAGATTAACTTCTGAAAATCTTGCTTGTAAAAAGAGGAATGATTATTTAGAAAAGGAGTTAGTCATGTTTCATCAAACTCAGAAAGATAGAGATGATGCCTTCTATGTTAGAGATGAAGTACTTAAAATGAATGAATCTCTAAAAGCTGAGTTAGAAAAGGAAAGAGAGATTATCAGGACTTGGACTAACTCTGGCAGAACAACTCAGAATCTGTTAAGTAGTGAAAAATGGAAAAAGGGCTTAGGTTATGGAGAGGATAAGAATGATAAAGGAACTGTAGATATTAAGCCTGTAGTTGTTAAACAAAAGCCAAAGATAAAACCTGTTAAGTTTGTAGCTATAAAGTCTGAAAATGAGAAATCAGAAGTTAAAAAGGAATTAACTTCTGACAAACTAAAACATGAAAAGATAACTGAAGTAAACATAGGCTTAATGACAAAGAAGCAGCTTAAGCATAAGCTGAAAGATGTTAAGAATGCAAACAAGGTAAAATCACCTAGGAAAAATAGGAATGGAAAGGAAGGTGTGAATAAAAACAATGATTATAAGCCTGTTCCTAATGCTCCTAGGAAAACGTGTCATAACTGTGGAAGTTCTAACCATCTGTCTTCTTTTTGCAGGAAAAATAAGAACATAAACTCCTTACCTTCAAAGTCAAGAGTTAAGAGTCAGTTTGTTAGATATAAGCCACAAAATCCTTGTTTTCATTGTGGTAGTTTATGGCATTCCATTTATACTTGTAAGGAATATCATAGTTTGTACTATGATTATTATCAAATAAAACCTTCTTTAAAGAAAGTTACCATTGTTCCTTCTAGTGTAAGTTCTAATTCAAAGTCTGATAGTGTAAATTCTGATAAGAAAATTGTTAACATAAACTCTGATGCTAAATCCGCTGCATATGTTAACAGACTTAATAAGGCCAAAGGATCCAAGCATGTCTGGGTCTTTAAAACTAATCATTAGTGGTCTTTGTGATTGCAGGGCAACAGGAAAAACATCCTAGTTCTGGACAGTGGATGTTCAGGACATATGACTGGAAATAAAGCCCTGCTATCAGACTTTGTGGAGAAGGCTGACCCAAGTGTTTCTTATGGAGATGGCAACATTGGAAAAACATTGGGATATGGCAATATCAATCTTGGGAATGTCATCATTAAAGAAGTAGCTCTGGTCTCAGGACTCAAACACAATCTGCTGAGTGTTAGTCAAATCTGTGACAGAGGTTATCATGTGGATTTCTTTGAAGAACACTGTGAAGTTGTAAGTAAATCTACAGGCAAAGTTGTTCTGAAAGGATACAGGCGTGGTAACATCTATGAAGCCAAGCTTTCAACAAGTACAGATGGTTCTGCAATCTGTCTAATGAGTAGAGCATCAATTGAAGAAAGCTGGAATTGGCACAAGAAACTCTCTCATTTAAATTTCAACAATATAAATGAGTTAGTCAAGAAAGATCTTGTGAGAGGGCTGCCAAAGTCAGTATTTGCTCCTGATGGCCTTTGTGATTCTTGTCAGAATGCCAAACAAAGGAAATCTTCATTCAAGAGCAAGACTGAATCATCAATTCTTGAGCCTTATCACCTACTACATGTTGATCTATTTAGTCCAATAAATGTCATGTCTATTGCAAAGAAGAAATATGCTATGGTCATAGTGGATGAGTTCACCAGATACACATGGGTGTATTTCTTGCACACTAAAAGTGAAACTGCATCTATCTTGATTGATCATGTCAGGCAACTGGATAAATTGGTCAAAGATTCTGTGAAAATAATAAAGAGTGATAATGGTACTGAGTTCAAGAATTTGATGATGGAAGAGTTCTGCAAAAACCATGGAATCAAGCAGGAATTTTCTGCTCCTGGAACTCCACAGCAAAATGGAGTTGTTGAAAGAAAGAATAGAACTCTCATTGAAGTTGCACGTACAATGCTTGATGAAGCAAAACTTCCAACCTATTTCTGGGCTGAAGCTGTGCAGACTGCTTGTTTTACTCAAAATGCAACACTCATTAACAAGCAAGGAAATACACCATATGAGATGGTGAAGAAAAAGAAGCCAAATCTGAAGTATTTTCATGTATTTGGATGCAAGTGTTTTGTTCTTAAGACTCATCCTGAACAGCTATCCAAATATGATCTAAAAGCTGATGAAGGAATCTTTGTTGGATATCCACTTTCCACAAAAGCCTTCGGAGTCTATAACTTGAGAACAAGAATGGTCATGGAATCTATCAATGTCTCTTTTGATGATAAGAAGATTACTGGACTTGAAGATTTTTTTGATCATGATCAGTTGAGATTTGAAAATGAAGACTCAAATTCTGACAATCTAAATCCTGATACTGCAAACTCTGATGGATTAAACTCTGATGTTATTGAAACTGTGGTGACTACGCCAAAGGAAGATGCACCTATGCAGGGGGAACATACTCAAGATATAACCACATCTCATGAAGCATCAGAACATACATCTGGCTCTTCAAGTTCTGATTCGTCAAGTTCTGATAAGCCAAATTCTGATAGTTCTGAAAATCTAAATTCTGAAGAATCCAACTCAGAGAGCATACTTTCAGGGGGAGCATCAGAAAATGTTAATGAAGACAGCATGGATCATGGGGGAGCATCCAGTTCTAGAGAAAATCTTCCATCTGCAAGGAAGTGGACTAAATCACATACACCTGATTTGATAATTGGAAATCCTGATGCAGGTGTCAGAACTAGAACAGCTACTTCAAGTGAATGTCTTTACAATTCTTTTCTTTCTCAGACTGAGCCAAAGAAAGTGGAAGAAGCTCTTCCAGATGCTGATTGGGTGCAAACAATGCAGGAAGAGTTAAATGAATTTGAACGAAACAAAGTCTGGACCCTAGTGCCAAGACCAATGAACAGATCTGTTGTTGGTACAAAATGGGTATTCAGAAACAAAACTGATAGTGATGGCATAATTACAAGGAATAAGGCAAGGTTGGTTGCAAAAGGATATTCTCAACATGAGGGAATTGATTATGATGAAACATTTGCACCAGTTACTAGATTGGAAGCCATAAGGATATTTTTGGCTTATGCTGCTCACAAAAAGTTTACTGTCTTTCAAATGGATGTGAAAAGTGCTTTTCTCAATGGAGAATTGGAGGAAGAAGTATATGTTGAACAACCTCCAGGCTTTGTAGATTCCAAATATCCAGATTATGTCTACAGGCTTAATAAAACACTTTATGGACTTAAGCAAGCTCCAAGAGCATGGTATGATACTTTAGCTCAGTTTCTTCTGGAAAGTGGATTTAACAGAGGAACAATAGACAAACACTGTTCTACCTCAACCATGGAAATGACTTACTTCTGGTCCAGATTTATGTTGATGATATCATTTTTGGTTCTACAAATGACAGACTTTGCAAGAAGTTTGCAAAACGGATGCAGTCAAGATATCAAATGAGTATGATGGGGAACTTAGCTATTTTATGGGCCTTCAAGTCAAGCAGAATGAAGAAGGCACTTTTATTTGTTAAACTAAGTACACCAGAAATTTGCTGAAGAAATTTGGAATGCAAGATTGTTCAAGTGCATCCACTCCCATGGCCACTGCAACAAAACTGGACATGGATACTGGTAAATCAGTAGATATTACTGATTACAGAGGTATGATTGGCTCACTACTCTATCTAACTGCTAGTAGACCTGATATCATGTATGCTACCTGTCTTTTTGCAAGATTTCAAGCATATCCAAGACAACCTCACTTAACAGCTGTGAAAAGAATCTTCAAGTATCTTAAAGGAACAACTGATTTGGGATTGTGGTATCCCAGAGAATCATATTTTAATCTAATAGGTTACTGATCAGATGCAGATTTTGCAGGTTGCAAAATTGACAGGAAAAGCACAAGTGGAAGCTGCCAATTTCTTGGAGGCAGATTGGTTTCTTGGTTTAGCAAGAAATAAAAGTCAATTTCCACATCCACTATAGAAGCAGAGTACATTGCTGCAGGAAGCTGTTGTGCACAGATTCTTTGGATGAAGAATCAGTTACTGGATTATGGGTTAACATATTTCAAAATCCCTATTTACTGTGATAATCAAAGTGCTATTGCTATGACAGGTAATCCAGTTCAACACTCAATGACAAATCACATCAGCATCAGGTACCACTTCATAAGGGAACATGTGGATGAAGGTACAATGGAATTGCACTTTGTTCCAACAGATCGACAACTAGCAGATATCTTCACAAAACCACTGTGTGAAGCTACTTTTACAAGATTAGTAAATGAACTTGGAATGGTTTCAGGTTCTTTCTCTAAATCTGCTTAGTTTTGTTCTGATGCATCAGACTTTATGATCAATATTTACAGAAATTACTCTCTCTCTTTGTGTATTCTGTACTTAATTGAAAATTGCTTAAGTACTGACTGGTGTCTGATGTGACTTTCTAAACTCTGATAGTGATATGTCTGTTTAAGTAACTATTCTATCCTATGAAGATACCTGTGCTAGATGCTGACCTAGTAGTCTTCAATAAACTAGAGATCCCATGTTAGAAGTAATTATTTCTGTGGAAATCTATTGACACAAGCAAATTCTGATATTGAGCTTAGTTGAGTTTACTTTGTCTATCTTATTACTAAGTCACAAACTAGAATAATGCTTCTCATCTGTTAAGTTCTGATGCTAGTAAATCAATTGAATGTACTAAATGCTGATAAACCTCACTTATCAAAAGAAAAAGAAAAAGAATCAAGGAATTAAAATCAGGTACTCCTTTGAGATCTAGAGTAAAAATGTGGAAAGGACGACCCAAGTGCATTGCTGGTATTAAGTAATAGGCATCAGAAAAGCAAAATATTTTCTTGGTGACTTTTCACACTCTATGATTACTGGAGAAATACTCTGATAATAGCATAAATTCTGATAAGCAGTCATGACTCACTTACACTAAGAAGCCACTGTAAAATGGAATTTAAAAAGATGCACAAAATTAGCACAAAACAGTTGAGGTGGACTCAAGCATGAACTCATTCAATAGTAGGCTTCAAAATAATGACAGATTTTTAGTAAAGTTTTAGTTATGCCTTATTTCTAAGATGTACTGAAGTGAATCAGACTTTACTCTTTGTCTAATATTTAGCTTAATGCACACACTAAACACTCCATATGAATGATGAAAATTATTGTGGTGATCTATGTTATTTTAGATAAACAGTTTATGTGTCACATTGCATAAATTCTGAGGACAAGTTGTAATAACCCCAATTTTTGGAATTTTTGAAACCCTTATGAATAGTGTTTTGCTGAATAAGAAAACTTTTCATGTCACACTATGTAGGGGTTCTTTTATTGATCTTCGGGATATTATTTGTACTCTATGTGGTATATAAGTGTATGTAAAGATCGTCAGAATCCAAATCCGAACACTTTGATTTTTTCCCAGAATCTACCAGATACAGAAAGAATTGAGTATAAGGTAACAGAATAAAAAGGATTAAATTCAAGGATTATAAGAGAGGATCATAAAAGGAAAATAATGTATTGAGAAAGGTTAAGGAAACCTAAGTAATAAGATCCCGGGTATGATCCCTCAACGAATAAACGAAAACAAAAGTTAAGCGAACCGTTATAACAGATCAGCGGTCATTATCCAAATAATTAAAAGCTAATCAAAGAGATGGAGGGGATGATGTCATCAACCCATGATAAGAGGGAAAGTAAGGGATGATGGCATAACAAGGTGACATAAGCATGACATAAGGGGAAGGAGGGGTGTGTTGATTTAAAACCACACAAAGTTCAAGGTTAAAAAGGTAATTAACCAAAAATAAATCAAAAGCAACCAAGCTAGGCAAAACAACTCACAAACACAAAAATCATTTCACTTCTTCATCAAGAAGCTCTCGGCTTTTCTCCTTCATTTCAAGGAGGAAAATTCAAAATTCAAGCTCCAAGCTTCCTTAATTAGTAAGGTAATTATCTAATACTCCTTATGCATAGCTATGGCTATCCTATAAGTTTAAGCCTCCAATTCATTCTCAATCTCTTCCAAGAAATCAATGAAGAAGATAATGAATAATAATTTCAAGATTTTTAACATGATTTTCTTTGTTTTTCCCTTAAGATCCAAGCATCCCTAAGATATCTCAAGGCTTTCTTAGGCTTCCTAGCTACTCAAATCACTTCAAGGAAGGTATAACATCTCCAAACCCTAACTTACTTTGTATATTAGTATGTTTTATTGTTATGGTAAAAGAGAAGCTTGATGCTTATATGTTTAGAGTTTGGGAGGGAGTTGTAGTGAATTGGATGTTGAAATCTTGTTGATTAGTTAAAGGACTTAAGTATAGTTTTAAATTCAAGTTTAAGATAAGTAAAAATTGTTAATGTTGAGTTGTTGGGGCTGTTATGATGTAGTATGGATGGAGTTTTGATTGGGTTGTGATTGTGGATTGATTGTGGGTTGAATTGGAGTGTTTTAAATTTGGAAAAACGCGTAAACATAGCCGTCGTAATGTCCAATTTACTTTAGGATGTTTTGTTCTTAACATTAGGACCCGAGAACTCCCTGCTAGGTTTTGACCATTGCCATGATTAGATATTTCATGTTACGAGCTTCATTTTGATATGTGGTTCATTTGATTCCGATGTACGGTTTAGGAGAAACGGCCGTTTAAGTAACGACGTTTCGCGAACGAACCATTACCCCTCGCCTTACTTTGAAACATAGGTTAAAGACCTTAAAGGACTAATTGGAGTATGAAACATTTAAGTAAAGTGTAATAGGCAGTTGGTAAGACACTCGCGAAAGAATCTCCTTAAAACTCGTAATGGTTAATTTATTAAAAATGGTGGATCTGAGGGTTACTCGAGCGACTTAAGTGAATCGTTAAGCGCAAAGCGAGCGTTAGAGTCTAAATTGGTTAAAGTATAGATTTATAAGTGACTTTGGTTTAATTCCAACTTATATGTTGCTTATAGGTTACCAGACTCGTCCCAAGCCATTTGTAACCCCCAGTCGCTCAGGCAAGTTTTCTACCCGTATAACTGTTGTTCTGATGTATATGTGTATATGCATGATCTTGTGATAAATGCATATTTGTTATTAGCAAATTCTTGCGATATATTGTAGCATGTGATATGGTATATATACATGCCTTTTTCGTATTCTTGATTTATATATCTATTGGTTCAAATGCTTATTAGTTGCATAATACCTATGCTAGAGATAAGCGGTATTTGAGTATACCCTTAGTATAGGGGATCAAAAGGTGAACTTTTTCTAAAACCGGGAGGCGAGGCTCCCGAGTATTATATATATATATATATGAATAGTTTTTAAAACTATTAATCGAAGAAGGTTTATTCGATAACTTTATATTATTTAATGAATATTACTTGAATATTTATTCGAGAACTTATGACTCACTTTATATTATTTAATGAATATTACTTGAATATTAATTCGAGGACATATGACTCCGCTTATATTATTTAATTGAATATTATTTGAATATTCATATGAGGACCTATGACTCCGATTATTTTCTGAAATATATTCTTTATTTTACTAAAGAATAAGGTGTCGATAATCAAACTTATTTTTTTTTTATTATTCAAATAAAGATAGTACTTTCGTATAAGTATATCTTTGGTTATTTAATACTCATTTCAAGTATGAGTTTTACAACTTCTACTTCAATTATTTGTATAAAGATTATTTTTTGAGGGAATATTATTTAAATGATAATATTCAGATATTTTCTAATATATCGGGACTGATTTAATTTATTAAATCAGCATTACTCCAAACATTCTTAAAAATGTTTTCGAGTCTTCAAAATGATTTTAAAAGTTAGAGCGGATCCCAAAACTCATTTTTATAGTTAAGATCTTCCTTTCGAAGGGGATTTAAATACTCGCTCAAAACTTGAGGGATCCGGCTCAGTGGTGTATTTTACATTCGCAACGAGATTGCTGTTTTGATATATGAATTTATTACTTACCCAACGTTCGGGAAGTAAGTCCATCTATTGAGTCGGCATAAGCAACATGGGCTCAGTGGGCGTCCATGAAAGTGTAAGTGGCTCAGTGGGAGTCCATCAAATACGTAAGTGGCTGAGTGGCAGTCCAGCATAAGGTCCTATTGTGACCAGGGTGATGACCAGTGGGGAATTCGTCCATCTACTAGTAGAAAAGGTTACTTATTGGTATCTTTGCCTCATCAGCAAGATATCAGGTTTATGCCAAGGTTTTCTCCTTTCCAAAATTCATTGGATATTGCAACTCTGTTTATAATTTTCATAATAGAGGTTTTCAAGGAGTGTATGAAATGTATATATATAGGTGTATATATATATCGGGACTTAATGAAGTATCTCGTAACTTCATTATTTATAATGATATTTCAAGGATTGAATCTATTCAAGTCTTATCTTGTAGTCTCATCTGGGTGATGAACTTTTGAAACTGATTATAACGTGAACGGTGGTAGTTCAAGTAGTATTCGGATATAAGTATATTGGAGTATCTTGTAACTTTATCTTTTAAACTTATATCTAGTAAATGATTATCTTGTGCATGTCAAAGATTTTCGGAAAAACGTTGAGACCAGGTTAGATATATGAGATCACCTTGCAACGATATTTTATACAGTTATAAATGGGAAATCTTGTATATTATACATGTCAGAGGATTTCAAAGATTGTGAAAAGTATATATGTACATATATACTGAATATTTTACGACTTGGTCGCGATAAGATATCAAACTTGGTTCATTTCTTCTTGACCAAGACTTTCATGAGTACTACGAGAATGCTCATATTGTAAATCATTATACATATTATTTTGGTGGGCTTGTTGCTCACCCTTGCTTTCTTCTTTCATCACACAACATCAGCTAGACAAGATGAACAGGACCAAGCTTCCAATTCGCAAGCGGTTAGAAAATGTTCCGCAGTTTTCTGGAAGCGTTGATGCCGCCGTAGCTGAGGTAGGAGCTACCAATAGGCTAGGTTTTCAACTATTGATGAACCAGATTTATGTATATTTATGAATTGTAATAATGGCAAAGAAATGTAAATTTATTCAGAAACCCTTTTAAGGTGTATTGGCATATAATTGTGGAATAAAATGACTTGTGATTATTTTTGGATATTCATCTCTGAGACTATAACTTATGGTGTGTGTGTTTATGGTGGGGTCACATTACAGAATAGTTGATTAATTATTAAGATTGGGTGTTATTAAGGGAAATGGAACTCGTGACAACCCGGATCCCCGACCCCGGATTTGGGGGTGTTACAGAAATGGTATCAGAGCGAAGCGTTATAAACCTCAGAGATGATGTGACGTTAAGATAATAAGTTCACTAAGATAATAAGAACTCTTGCCAAGTTCGTATTCGGACTACCTAACGTAATACTGACAGTTAAAACCCTTATGGGAACCCTTATAAATATCGTGATAGTAACATAGTTTGTTCTCGTATAGGGCAGCGGGGCACCGAACCCTGAGGTTCAGGAGCATCAGCATGAGGATGTTTTATTACATGTTGGAGATCAAATTGTGAATCTGATAGAGTACCCTAACGAGGGACCGGATGAGATTCATATTGAGAATGTTGTTGTTGAGGATGTTATCCCAGAAGGGATTGTTGCCGAGGAGGATCTCGTGGAGGATCCTGACGAGAATGAAGAGAGGACCGCTGAGGAATTGATGACCGTAGTCAGGGCGACTACCAGAGCAAGAGTGGCCGCGAGGGTGGCACTAGAGAATGAAGAGTTACCAAGGGCATAAAGGTTAATGAGGGCAGAAGGAGTGGGGCCTTCCACGGCTCCAATTATACCAGTATTAGACCCTCTTCCCGAGGCTCCTAAAGACATCCATGAGGTTCCACCAATTCCTGTTCCCTACCCTGTACAGAGCCCAGCACCTACTGAGGAAATGCCACCTTTATCTCCTGCACCATTGTCACCTGATACCATGCTTGGTTATCTATTTGGATCCCCTGGGCCTGCACCACCTGCACCCCATGGACTGCTAGATGCAACCACTCAGGCTTCTCTTATCGCCGATTATTACATGACTTTGGGTGGCCTGTCCGAGGCCCGTAATGTTAGGAGTGATCTGTTGGATCGACTTACTGCACCAAGGATTGAGGGCGGGGTACTTCCGGCAGGATTAGCTCATAGCATGGAAAGGATTGAGGCTATCACCCGTGTTACAGCTAGAGGCCATCTTGAGGGTCAGATTGATCCAGCTCTACTTGCCACTATCTTAGACCTCATCACCTCTGTGATGGAGCAGGTTAGGGATGTCGTGTGTGCCCGCATTTCTTGATCCATGATAGTGTGCAGAGCCAGAGCGATCAGACAAGGGTTTCATGTAGCACCGCTTTTGGAGGATTAGCCTAAGTTATGAATGATTAGTTTTAATAACGAGATGATTATCTATGGTAGTACTTTTAGGATATAAGCGATCAGATCAAATGATGTAATTCTCTTTAATGTGTTCAGTATATATTCGTTAATTTCAGTTCAGATCAGTTGTTTGTGATAAGTTCATATTGTTAATTGCACTATTAACACTTAAGAGAGTGTCATGAAGTTTATAGAACTTGAGAATTCATAATTTGCAATCATGCAAGGACAGAACGAGGGAAAGACTTAAGCAAAGTAAGTAAAATAAATATCCAGAGATTCTTAAAATATTTCCAAGCATTATGCCCCCATGAGGAATAAGATTAGGGGCAAACCTTGAATATGATAATTAGGGAGGTCGTAATTAAGATATAAGGAACGCAGAATATAATGAAGTGGAAAAATGAAGATTTTAAATTAAAAGATGACCCAATTATGGGGAGTAGGAAGAAAAATTTAGACTGAGAATACAGAAGTCGAGCAAGATAGGAAGAACCAGGATGGTACTCCTATTGGGCAATCCATGGACCTGCCTAAAACAAAACTTATACTTTACCCTAACCACCACCTTGAGGGAAACAATGTGGTGTGAAATTCTTTCAGGACCTTTAAGTCGCTAAGCTCTCAGAGTTCCAAGGGAATAGCTGACCCAGCCGAGGCAAGAGCCTGGCTAAAGGAAATACAGGAATCATTTGAGATTCTAAATGATTGACGAATCAGAAATAGTGTTTTTGTCACTTACCCTCCTAAGAGAGAGACCACCCACTGGTGAAAGACCAAGAAAGGCACGGAGCAAGAGGGTATAGGATAAACTGATTACAGTTCAGTCAATTGTTTTCAGGAAAGGACTTCCCAAGGTTATGGAGATATTGTAAAAGCTTTAGAGCCAGAACAAGGCGACGAGTATGATGAATTATGAATCTAAGTTGTAAAAGTTGTCAAGATTCGTTCTGAGGACATGAATCCAGAATGACGGGATATTTGAAATCAATGCTTATGTTGTGTTAGTTCAGGAAATAATGATACGAGAAAGGAAATAAAAGAAACTGAAGTGGAAAGGAATATAAAGGCTAGAGTTTGAGGAATAATAAGGAATTTGGGTATGAGGAAACCCGAAAGACTCGTAGCAATAGAAATAGAAAAGTAGTAATCGTCAGGATGAGGGTAATTCACCATGAGTTAAATTGATGGTTGAAGGCATAAGAGATACATATATGTTGTAACCCCCTTCAAGTTGGAAGGATTCGGGAAACCTTGAGATAGTTCGAAGGATAAATAATGAGATGCGGATAGGACGAGGAGACAAGAAAGTAAGAAATTAGGAAAATTGGATGAAGGAAGTGACCTTCAAGAAGGTGGAGTGTGAGACCGGTGGCTTGATACCCAGGAAGGAAGACGCCAGGAATGAGAGATATCCCAACATTGAGATGACTGTTGAGATAAACAACAAAAGTAAATACGGAATTATTAAGAAGAAGTTCACGTTGAACACGACCAATATCTTCCAGAACATCCTTGTTATCATTACCGAATCAGGTTAAGAAAAGTGGATAACCGTTATTGTCTTTTGGAGGCCATATGTATTGACCTATTTTGGATAAGGATATTATTATGAAATTAGGCATATACTATCGAGGTGGGAATGACTGAATAAAGACACCCTCATCAGGGATATATGACTTGATTATCCATGGAAGGATGCATGTACCTTTTTAAAGGTGGAATTAAGGATATAACATCGTAACTTAAAACGAATCCTAGGGGAATGCATAAAGGTTGGCATTTCACCCTTAATAGGACAACATGAGTTTTGACAAGTATGAATTGGAAAGGATCAAGGTACAACAACCTTTAAAGATCAGTAAAGAAATTTTTCAGAAGTACATAGACAATGGTTCTAGTATTAGTAAATGGTATTTTGATATGCCCTGTATCTAGGGAATACAGGAGGAACGATTCAAGGATAACCTTAGAGGTTTTACAAGGAGAAAGGTAATATTCAAATTCTCAAGAATAGAATATTGATAAAGGAAATATGACGTAATTATAATGATGTCAAGTGGGGCACGTGTTAAACCACGAGAAGTATGGATCGAACCAGTAAAGGTCGAAATTGTTCAGGGAAATTAGGACCTAAGATAAAAGATGTTCTAAGTATGATTGAGAGTCAGTCGTGACAGTGATTAACCTCTAAAGACTGAGGCAATAACTTATGGAAAAATGGTGATATTTTTTTTTACTCATCAGATTTTAAGGAAAACATCTTCACATAAGCAAGTGATTGAAATGAGGTAGAAAATTTATTTGGAGGTGGTTAAAATGACATTGACTGTAAGGAAATTTTACTATCAAGAAAGGCCAAAGAGGTGGCCGACACTTAAAGGTAAGAGGATAATTATAAGCACTTGTGCCAAAGGAATACAATGATGATGGTTAAAGCTGTGAAGTTTATATTATGGTTTGGAAGATTGACATTCCTTCTGATGACTGTGCAATACCCAACCGTAATAGTAGTTGGTAAAGGTTTAATTCGTGTAATCGCCATGAGCGGGCTATCTATCTCAGAAGGTACTATCTTGAGATAAGCCAGGACCATGTTTCAAAAAGGACTAGACGAACCTTTGAGTTAAGTCTTCTATTGAAGGCATATGATTAAGAATGGTATTAACCTGCTATCGTTGCTTTGATTGAAACTCTTCTGCAATTTATCTGCTTCATGTCATGAAAGTACGTCAGGATTTGGAGTGTTCTTCATGAATTAGAATGGTAATTATGTTAACTCCTTAGAAGGAATTTAATACGACAGGTATGGACTCCGTATGGGTTAGCTATTAAGATTCCAAGGAAAATGAATGACGATAGTAGGTCAGTGGTGGACCATAGTAATGCAGCAACGATTCTTTGAATAATGAGCCGATTACACCCGTGAGAGTTGTAGTGTAATGGATGTTGAGATTGGGTACCCCTAATTGGGTTGTGGTGATGTATAATTATCGTTGAATAGACTGGTTAAGTAGATTATCTACCTATTGAATATTATTCTTCTTATCAATAGAGAGTCGTATTACTATACAAGGAAGGTTACGATGCAAGCATATAATTCTAGTAACGATGGTGTCTAGAATGAGATCCAGATTCGATTTCGATGTCGAGGGAGTTTTCAAAGGTGATTATGTATAATCCTTCGAGGAGAGCATGGGTCCATAGAATGATGGACGGAATAGCAAAAATATTTAGGCATGTGTAAATACGATGTATAATACTTGATGTTGATATAAATACATATATGTTTTGTTCTCCTATGACCAACCTCTATAGTTCAGAGGTAGATTCCAAGCCAGATATTTTATGGCAATATTTTTTAGCATAATCACAATTCTCTTCAGTTCGTTCTTTTCTCTTCTTTTCATTTCATGTAAGCTGAGAAGAACAACCCTTCCAGAAGGGGAGGTATTGCCGAATGACTATCTATCTGTGTGATAGAAGCCTAGTAGGATACCACATGTCGTTTAATTGCTTGTCAAGTGCTAAAGGCTGGCCACCTTCTGTACTAACTATGCAATAGAACAAGTGTTCATGATCATAGTGATCTCTCAACAAATTCCTTTACTTCTATATGATGGATCAAGCTTTCGAAGATGGAAGCAGCTAAAGGAAGTAGTATCAGTACGATGGTATTCCGATTCTAACGCGTTAGTGATACTAAGGTTGACGTGGTTATTAAAAGGTTATAGAACGCTAACGAGCAAAAGTATAACCAGTATAATATTAGGAACGGAAGGTAGTAGCGATTACGAACTGGAAAAGAATGGGTATTGAGAAGCAAAAGCTCTAATGCTAAAAGCTATAATGAGAGTCTGTGCAATAGACTTGAGAGAATTTTGGAAATGATCACTTAACGCGGATTGAGTTTTCTCACGATAATGATCGTATGTCAGGTATATCGAGATGTCGTCTTATGAGATCTTGAGGGAAGAAAATGTCGATCTCCCTTATGTTAGGATGAAATTGTAGAGCGCAAGATGGCTCGGACCAGCAGTGGTCCAAAGGACCAAGATATGATAGATCTAATCAGAGGACGGCTGGTAGTAGCCCAAGATGGACATGAGAAATATGTTAATTTGACACGAAAGGACAAAGAATAGGAAAAGGGGACCTAGTAATGTTAAGGTATCCCTTGGAAAGGATTGATGAGGTATAAAAAAGAAAGGAAAGCTAAGCCTCGAATTGTTGGACCCTTGAGGTATTAAGACGTATTGGGAAGTTAGCATATGAGCTAGCCCTACCCCCGAACATGTAGTAAGTTCATAACGTGTTCCACATATCAATGGTAAGGAAGTGTAATTCGGATGCCAGACAAATAGAGGCATATGAGTGCATAGACATGCAACCAGACGTAACCTACATGGAGCAACCAGGAAGGGTTATAGATCAATAAATGGACAAATGCTTAGGAGAAGAGTTATCAAACTAGTCAGAGTTTGATGGTAGAACCACAATGTGGGAAAATTACGTAAGAGTTAGAAAGTGCAATGCTAAGAAAGTATCCCTACTCATTTTCTATCTGATTCCGGGACGGAATCCTTTTAAGGAGGGGAGACTGTAATAACCCCAATTTTTGGAATTTTCGAAACCCTTATGAATAGTGTTTTGCTGAATAAGGAAACTTTTCATGCCACACTATGTAGGGGTTCTTTTATTGATCTCCTGGGATATTATTAGTACTCTATGTGGTATATAAGTGTATGTAAAGATCGTCAGAATCCAAATCCGAACACTTTGATTTTTCCCAGAAATCTACCAGATACAGAAAGAATTGAGTATAAGGTAACAGAATAAAAAGGATTTAAATTCAAGGATTATAAGAGAGGATCATAAAAAGGAAAATATGTATTGAGAAAGGTTAAGGAAACCTAAGTAATAAGATCCCGGGTATGATCCCTCAAACGATAAACGAAAACGAAAGTTAAGCGAACCGTATAACAGGATCAGCGGTCATTAGCCAAATAATTAAAAGATAATCAAAGAGATTAGAGGGGATGATGTCATCAAACCCATGAGAAGAGGGCAAGTAAGGGATGATGACATAACAAGGTGACATAAGCATGACATAAGGGGAAGGAGGTGTGGTTGATTTAAAACCACACAAAGTTCAAGGTTAAAAAGGTAATTAACCAAAACAAATCAAAAGCAACCAAGCTAGGCAAAACAACTCACAAACACAAAAATCATTTCACTTCTTCATCAAGAAGCTCTCGGCTTTTCTCTTCATTTCAAGGAGGAAATTCAAAATTCAAGTTCCAAGCTTCCTTAATTAGTAAGGTAATTATCTAATACTCCTTATGCATAGATATGTCTATCCTATAAGTTTAAGCCTCCAATTCATTCTCAATCTCTTCCAAGAAATCAATGAAGAAGATAATGAATAGTGATTTCAAGATTTTTAACATGATTTTCTTTGTTTTTCCTTTAAGATCCAAGCATCCCTAAGATATCTCAAGGCTTCTTAAGACTTCCTAGCTACTCAAATCACTTCAAGGAAGGTATAACATCTCCAAACCCTAACTTTACTTTGTATATTAGGAAGGTTTTGATTGTTATGGTAAAAGAGAAGCTTGGTGCTTGTATGTTTAGAGTTGGGAGGGAGTTGTAGTGAATTGGATGTTGAAATCTTGTTGATTAGTTAAAGGACTTAAGTATAGTTTTAAATTCAAGTTTAAGATAAGTAAAAATTGTTAATTTTGAGTTGTTGGGGCTGTTATGATGTAGTATGGATGGAGTTTTGATTGGATTGTGATTGTGGATTGATTGTGGGTTGAATTGGAGTGTTTTAAATTTGGGAAATCGCGTAAACATAGCCGTCGTAATGTCCGATTTACTTTAGGCTGTTTTGTTCTTAACATTAGGACCCGAGAACTCCCTGCTAGGTTTTTAACATTTCCATGATTAGATAGTTCATGTTACGAGCTTCGTTTTGATATGTGGTTCGTTTGATTCCGATGTACGGTTTAGGAGAAACGGCCGTTTTAAGTAACGACGTTTCGCGAACGAACCATTACCCCTCGCCTTACTTTGAAACATAGGTTAAAGACCTTAAAGGACTAATTGGAGTATGAAACATTTAAGTAAATTGTAATAGGCAGTTGGTAAGACACTCGCGAAAGAATCGCCTTAAAACTCGTAATGGTTAATTTATTAAAAATAGTGGAGCCGAGGGTACTCGAGCGACTTAAGTGAATCGTTAAGCGCAAAGCGAGCGTTAGAGTCTAAATTGGTTAAATTATAGATTTATAAGTGACTTTGGTTTAATTCCAACTTATATGTTGCTTATAGGTTACCAGACTCGTCCCAAGCCATTTGTAACCCCCAATCTCTCAGGCAAGTTTCTACCCGTAGAACTGTTGTTGTGATGTATATGTGTATATGCATGATCTTGTGATAAATGCATATTTGTATGTGATATGGTATATATGCATGTGATATGGTATATATGCATGCCTGTTTCGTATTCTTGATTTATATATCTGTTGGTTCACAAGCTATTAGTTGCATAATACCTATGCTAGAGATAAGCGGTATTTGAGTATACCCTTAGTATAGGGGATCAAAAGGTGAACTTTTTCTAAAACCGGGAGGCGGAGGCTCACGAGTATTATATATATATATATATATATATATAATCTGAATAGTTTTACAAACTATTAATCGAAGAAGGTTTATTCGATAACTTTATATTATTTAATGAATATTACTTGAATATTCATTCGAGGACTTATGACTCACTTATATTATTTAATGAATATTACTTGAATATTCATTCGAGGACAGATGACTCCGCGTATATTATTTAATTGAATATTATTTGAATATTCATATGAGGACCTATGACTCCGATTATTTTCTGAAATATATTCTTTATTTTACTAAAGAATAATGGTGTCGATAATCAAACTTATTTTTTTTATTATTCAAATAAAGATAGTACTTTCGTATAAGTATATCTTTGGTTATTTAATACTCATTTCAAGTATAAGTTTTACAACTTCTACTTCAATTATTTGTATAAAGATTATTCTTTAAGGGAATATTATTTAAATGATAATATTCAGATATTTTCTAATATATCGGGACTGATTTACTTTATTAAATCAGTATTACTCCAAACATTCTTAAAAATGTTTTCGAGTCTTCAAAATGATTTTAAAAGTTAGAGCGGATCCCAAAACTCATTTTTATAGTTAAGATCTTCCTTTCGAAAGGAATTTAAATACTCGCTTAAAACTTGAGGGATCCGGCTCGGTGGTGTATTTTACATTCGCAACGAGGTTGCTGTTTTGATAAATGAATTGATTACTTACCCAACGTTCGGGAAGTAAGTCCATCTATTGAGTCGGCATAAGCAACATGGACTCAGTGGGCGTCCATGAAAGTGTAAGTGGCTCAGTGGGTGTCCATCAAATGCGTAAGTGGCTGAGTGGAAGTCCATCATAGGTCCTATTGCGACCAGGGTGATGACCAGTGGGGAATTCGTTCATCTACTAGTAGAAAAGGTTACGTATTGGTATCTTTGCCTGATCAGCAAGATATCGGGTTTATGCCAAGGTTTTCTCCATTCTAAAATCATTGGATAGTTGCAACTCTGTTTATAATTTTCATAACAGAGGTTTTCAGGAGTGTATGAAATGTATATATATATTAAGGTGTATATATATATCGGGGACTCATGAAGTATCTCGTAACTTCATTATTTATAATGATATTTCAAGGATTGAATCTATTCAAGTCTTATCTTGTAGTCTCATCTGGGTGATGAACCTTTTGAAAACTGATTATAACGTGAACGGTGCTAGTTCAAGTAGTATTCGGATATAAGTATATTGGACTATCTTGTAACTTCATCTTTTAAAACTTATATCTAGTAAATGATTATCTTGTGCATGTCAAAGATTTTCGGAAAAACGTTGAGACAAGGTTAGATATATGAGATCACCTTGCAACGATATTTTATACAGTTATAAACGGGAACTCTATGTATATTATACATGTAAGAGGATTTCAAAGATTGTGAAAAGTATTATGTACATATATACTGAATATTTGCGACTTGGTCGTGGTAAGATATCAAACTTGGTTCATTTCCTCTTGACCAAGACTTTCACTGAGTACTATGAGAATGCTCATATATGTGTAAATCATATACATATTATTTTGGTGGGCTTGTTGCTCACCCTTGCTTTCTTCTTTCATCACACAACATCAGCTAGACAAGATGAACAGGACCAAGCTTCCAATTCGCAAGCGGTTAGAAAATGTTCCGCAGTTTTCTGGAAGTGTGATACCGCCGTAGCTGAGGTAGGAGCTACCAATAGGCTAGGTTTTCAACTATTGATGAACCAGATTTATGTATATTTATGAATTGTAATAATGGCAAAGAAATGTAATTTATTCAGAACCCTTTTAAGGTGTATTGGCATATAATTGTGGAATAAAACGACTTATGATTATTTTTGGATATTCATCTCTGAGACTAATTTGTGGTGTGTGTGTTTATGGTGGGGTCACAGTACAGAATAGTTGATTAATTATTAAGATTGGGTGTTATTAAGGGAAATGGAACTCGTGACAACCCGGATCCCGACCCCGGATTTTGGGGTGTTACACAAGTTCTGTTGAACGTTCTGATGATTAAGTTCTGAAGAATCTATATCAGAATTTGTGTGAAGAATTACAAAAATAGGCATTCATTTTTTGAGTTAAGAAATCATGTTCTGATAATTGTTAAGTTCTGATATAAGTCTAAGTTCTGGTATTAAATTCTGATCCTTTACTTGACTTATTTGTGGATAAAATCTAAAAACAGTCTCATTTTAAATCAGAATATGTTGGGGCAGAATATTAACAGTCAATATAATTAGGGATAGTGGTACACGTACATGCACATAATTCTTACTTGTTTCTTGTGCGCATTAAACCCTGTTTTACCTTTCCAATGACTGTTTTCTTCTTCCAAGTCTAGGGAGACGAGGTAGAATTAATTCTACCTGTCAGCATTAAATTTCCTTGCGTCTTCTGGCATTCTCTTGCCTATATAAACAAACACTTCACAACACCTACACATCAATTCTTTTCTCACAAACTCACCTTCATTTTCTTCATACCAACAAAACCATGGTCAACTACAACATGTTTTTGAACTATTAAACATTCAACATGGAGCTGAGCTGTGAAGCCTGGCAGCAGGAATGGCACGTCACTGCCATTCCTGATGAGATTTGGGACTCGGTTCCCCAGGAGGTTCTCACCCACCTCTTGTTCTTTTACCTAGACTACCATCGCCATCTGGAGCTATTGGAGGAGGAAAGGCTGGAAGCTCTCCGCCAGCAAGAGCGAATCATCAGACTCGCTATTCTCTTTTTCGAGAGTAGGAAGAAGAAATAACTTATTTTCTTCTTCCTGTTTTTCTTCATCGTCATCCTTTCCCTGCTTCTTGAGCTAGGACTAAGGCTGTTGATGTTAGGTTTAGAAGCTTAGGACAATCTTGTAAAGTTTGATGTAATTTAAATT
>NW_027421746.1:0-5498 GCF_009905375.1 Apium graveolens
CAACCATGTAAGTCACTTTTCACCATATTAGAGTCACTTTGCACCGTATAAGGTCACTTGCCACCATATATTTATACAATTAACATGTTAACATCATGTACATACAATTAGACATCCTTTAACCACCTCTTGGTACCCCTTTCCAAAAGTCAATTTTGGGCCATATTTGGCTCTAATCAATCATCTAAGTGACTTTTCACCATATTAGAGTCACTTGCACCTTATAAGAGTCACTTGTCACTTTCATACAAGTAATTTTGTTCCACATTTGGCTCTAATCAACCATGTAAGTCACTTTTGGCCATATAAAGTCACTTTGGCACCCTATAAGAGTCACTTTGCACCTTATAAAAGTCACTTGCCATCATATAATGGTAAAATTACCATGTTAACATATGTACATGCAATTAGAAATCCTTTTACCACCTTTATTGCCACATTCATACAAGTCAAGTTTGGTCCATATTTTGGTTCTAATTAACCACGTAAGTAACTTTTCACCATATTAGAGTAAATTTGCACCCTATAAGAGTCACATTCCAGCATATATACAACAATTAAAATATTAACTAATAACATCCAATTTGACTTCCTTTTACCACCTATTAATGCCACTTTCATACAAGTTAATTTGTTACACATTTTGGCTCTAATGAACCATGTAAGTCAATTTTCACCATATTAGAGTCACTTTGCACCCTATAAGAGTCACTTGCCACCATATATTAATACAATTAACATGTTAACATCATGTACATGCAATTAGACATCCTTTAACACCTCTTGGTACCCTTTCCAACAAGTCAATTTTGGGCCACATTTTGGCTCTAATCAATCATGTAAGTGACTTTCACCATATTAGAGTCACTTTGCACCTTATAAGAGTCACTTGCCATCATATAATGGTAAAATTACCATGTTAACATCATGTACATGCAATTAGAAATCCTTTTACCACCTCTTATTGCCACATTCATACAAGTCAATTTTGGTCCACATTTTGGTTCTAATTAACCATGTAAGTTACTTTTCACCATATTAGAGTAAATTTGCACCCTATAAGAGTCACATTCCAGCATATATACAACAATTAAAATATTAACATCATATACATCCAATTTGACATCCTTTTACTATTAATGCCACTTTCATACAAGTTAATTTGTTACACATTTGGCTAATCAATCATGTAAGTCAATTTTCACCATATTAGAGTCACTTTACACCCTATAAGAGTCACTTGCCACCATATATTTATACAATTAACATGTTAACATCATGTACATGCAATTAGATCCTTTAACCACCTCTTGGTACCCCTTTCCAACAAGTCAATTTGGGCCCATTTTGGCTCTAATCAATCATGTAAGTGACTTCTCACCATATTAGAGTCACTTTGCACCTTATAAGAGTCACTTGCCATCATATAATGTACAATTAACATGTTAACATCAGTACATGCAATTAGAAATTCTTTTACCACATGTCAGTGCCACATTCATACAAGTCAATTTTGGTCCACATTTGGTTCTAATTAACCATGTAAGTCACTTTTCACCATATTAGAGTCACTTTGCACCCTATAAGAGTCCATTCAGCATATATACAACAATTAAAATATTAACATCATATACATCCAATTGACATCCTTTTACCACCTATTAATGCCACTTTCATACAAGTAATTTGTTACACATTTTGGCTTAATCAACCATGTAAAAACTTTCACCATATTAGAGTCATTTCACCCTATAAGAGTTACTTGCCACCATATATTGATACAATTAACATTTTAACATCATGTACATGCAATTAGACATCCTTTAACCACCTCTTGGTACCCCTTTCCAACAAGTCAATTTTGGGCCACATTTGGTTTTATTAACCATGTAAGTCACTTTCACCATATTAGAGTAACTTTGCACCCTATAAGAGTAGATTCCAGCATATATACACAATTAAAATATTAACATCATATACATCCAATTTGACATCCTTTTACCACCTCTTAGTTCCACTTCATACAGGTCAATTTTGTTCCAAATTTGGTTCTAATCAACCATGTAAAGTCACTTTTCATTACATTAGAGTCACTTTGCACCTTATAAGAGTCACTTTCCACATATATACAACAATTAACATGTTATCATCATATACATCCAATTTGACCTTTTACCACCTATTAATGCCACTTTCATACAAGTTAATTTTGTTTCACATTTTGGCTCTAATCAACCATGTAAGTCACTTTTCACCATATTAGAGTCAATTTGCACACTATAAGGGTCACTTGCCACCATATATTTATACAATTAACATGTTAACATCATGTACATGCAATTAGACATCCTTTAACCACCTCTTGGTACCCCTTTCCAACAAGTCAATTTTGGGCCATTTTGGCTCTAATCAATCATGTAAGTGACTTCTCACCATATTAGAGTCACTTTGCACCTTATAAGAGTCACTTGCCATCATATAATGGTAAATTACATGTTAACATCATGTACATGCAATTAGAAATCCTTTTACCACCTCTTATTGCCACATTCATACAAGTCAATTTTGGTCCACATTTGGTTCTAATTAACCATGTAAGTACTTTTCACCATATTAGAGTAATTGCACCCTATAAGAGTCACATTCCAGCATATATACAACATTAAATATTAACATCATATACATCCAATTTGACATCCTTTTACCACCTATTAATGCCACTTTCATACAAGTTAATTTTGTTACACATTTTGGCTCTAATCAACCATGTAAGTCAATTTTCACCATATAGAGTCACTTTGCACCCTATAAGAGTCACTTGCCACCATATATTTATACAATTAACATGTTAACATCATGTACATGCAATTATACATCCTTTAACCACCTCTTGGTACCCCTTTCCAACAAGTCAATTTGGGCCACATTTGGCTCTATCAATCATGTAAGTGACTTCTCACCATATTAGAGTCACTTTGCACCTTATAAGAGTCACTTGCCATCATATAATGGTAAAATACCATGTTAACATCATGTACATGCAATTAGAAATCCTTTTACCACTCTTATTGCCACATTCATACAAGTCAATTTTGGTCCACATTTTGGTTCTAATTAACCATGTAAGTTACTTTTCACCATATTAGAGTAATTTGCACCCTATAAGAGTCACATTCCAGCATATATACAACAATTAAAATATTAACATCATATACATCCAATTTGACATCCTTTTACCACCTATTAATGCCACTTTCATACAAGTTAATTTTGTTCCACATTTTGGCTCTAATCAACCATGTAAGTCATTTTCACCATATTAGAGTCACTTTGCACCCTATAAGGGTCACTTGCCACCATATATTTATACAATTAACATGTTAACATCATGTACATGCAATTAGACATCCTTTAACCACCTCTTGGTACCCCTTTCCAACAAGTCAATTTTGGGCCACATTTGGCTCTAATCAATCATGTAAGTGACTTCTCACCATATTAGAGTCACTTTGCACCTTATAAGAGTCACTTGCCATCATATAATGGTACAATTAACATGTTAACATCATGTACATGCAATTAGAAATTCTTTTACCACATGTCAGTGCCACATTCATACAAGTCAATTTTGGTCCACATTTGGTTCTAATAACCATGTAAGTCATTTTCACCATATTAGAGTCACTTTGCACCTATAAGAGTCACTTTCCACCATATATACAACAATTAAACATGTTATCATCATATACATCCAATTTGACATCCTTTTACCACCTATTAATGCCACTTTCATACAAGTTAATTTTGTTAAACATTTTGGCTCTAATCAACCATGTAATAACTTTTCACCATATTAGAGTCACTTTTCACCCTATAAGAGTTACTTGCCACCATATATTGATACAATTAACATTTTAACATCATGTACATGCAATAGACATCCTTAACCACCTCTTGGTACCCCTTTCCAACAAGTCAATTTTGGGCCACATTTTGGTTTTATTAACCATGTAAGTCACTTTTCACATTATATTAACTTTGCACCCTATAAGAGTCACATTCCAGCATATATACAACAATTAAAATATTAACATCATATACATCCAATTTGACACCTTTACCACCTCTTAGTTCCACTTTCATATAGGTCAATTTTGTTCCAAATTGGTTCTAATCAACCATGTAAAGTCACTTTCATTACATTAGAGTCACTTTGCACCTATAAGAGTCACATTCCAGCATATATACAACAATTAAATATTAACATCATATACATCCAATTGACATCCTTTTACCACCTATTAATGCCACTTTCATACAAGTTAATTTTGTTCCACATTTTGGCTCTAATCAACCATGTAAGTCACTTTTCACCATATTAGAGTCACTTTGCACCCTATAAGGTCACTTGCCACCATATATTTATACAATTAACATGTTAACATCATGTACATGCAATTAGACATCCTTTAACCACCTCTTGGTACCCCTTTCCAACAAGCCAATTTTGGGCCAATTTGGCTCTAATCAATCATGTAAGTGACTTCTCACCATATTAGAGTCACTTTGCACCTTATAAGAGTCACTTGCCATCATATAATGGTACAATTAACATGTTAACATCATGTACATGCAATTAGAAATCCTTTTACACATGTCAGTGCCACATTCATAAAGTCAATTTTGGTCCACATTTGGTTCTAATTAACCATGTAAGTCACTTTTCACATATTAGAGTCAACTTTGCACCTATAAGAGTCACTTCCACCATATATACAACAATTAACATGTTACATCTATATACATCCAATTTGACATCCTTTACCACCTATTAATGCCACTTTCATACAAGTTAATTTTTTCCACATTTTGGCTCTAATCAACCATGTAAGTCACTTTTCACCATATTAGAGTCACTTTGCACCCTATAAGGGTCACTTGCCACCATATTTATACAATTAACATGTTAACATCATGTACATGCAATAGACATCCTTTAACCACCTCTTGGTACCCCTTTCCAACAAGTCAATTTTGGGCCATATTTGGCTCTAACAATCAGTAGTCACTTTTCACCATAGTAGAGTCACTTTGCCCCTATAAGGTCACTTGCCACCATATATTATACATTAACATGTTAACATCATGTACATGCAATTAGTATCCTTTACACACTTTGGTACCCCTTTCCAACAAGTCAATTTGGGCCAATATTTTGGCTCTAAGCATCATGTAAGTAACTTTCACCATATTGAGTCACTTTGCACCTTATAATAGTCACTTACTATCATATATTGGTACAATTAACATGTTAACATCATGTATATGCAATTAGAATCCTTTTAACCACCTCTTAGTGCCACATTCATACAAGTCAATTTTGGTCCACATTTTGGTTTTATTTACCATGTAATCACTTTTCACCATATTAGAGTAACTTTGCACTCTATAAGAGTAAGATTCAGCATATATACAACAATTAAAATTATTAACATCAT
>NW_027421747.1:0-33902 GCF_009905375.1 Apium graveolens
TGACTCTAATATGGTGAAAAGTGACTTACATGGTTGATTAGAACCAAAATGTCGAACAAAATTCACCTGTATGAAAGTGGAAACTAATAGGTGGTAAAAGGATGTCAAATTGGATGTATATGATGTTAACATGTTAATTTACATATAGATTGTGGAAAGTGACTCATATAGGGTGCAAAATTACTCTAACATGGTGAAAAGTGACTTACATGGTTAATTAGAACCAAAATGTGGACCAAAATTGACTAGTATGAATGTGGCACTAAGAGGTTGTAAAAGGATTTCTAATTGCATGTACATGATGTTAACATTTAATTGTACCGATATATGATGGCGTGACTCTTATAAGGTGCAAATTGACTATAATACGGTGAGAACTCACTTACATGATTGATTAGTGCCAAAATGTGGCCCAAAATTGACTTGTAGGAAAGGGGGTACCAAGAGGTGGTTAAAGGATGTCTAATTGCATGTACATGATGTTAACATGTTAATTGTATCAAATATGGTGGCAAGTGACTCTTATAGGGTTCAAAGTGACTCTAATATTGTGAAAAGTGACATACATGGTTGATTAGAGCCAAAATGTTGTATAAAATTAACTGTATGAAAGTGGTATTAATAGGCGGTAAAAGGAGTGAAATTGGATGTATATGATGTTAACATGTTAATTGTTGTATATATGGAGGAAAGGCTCTTATAGGGTGCAAAGTGACTCTAATATGGTGAAAAGTGACTTACATGGTTGATTAGAACCAAATGTGGAACAAAATTCACCTTTATGAAAGTGGAACTAATAGGTGGTAAAAGGATGTCAAATTGATGTATATGATGTTAACATATTAATACAAATAGATTGTGGAAAGTGACTCATATAGGGTGCAAAATGACTCTAACATGGTGAAAAGTGACATACATGGTTAATTAGAACCAAAATGTGGACCAAAATTGACTTGTATGAATGTGGGCACTAAGAGGTTATAAAAGGATTTCTAATTGCATGTACATGATGTTAACATGTTAATTGTACCGATATATGATGGCAAATGACTTTATAAGGTGCAAAGTGACTCTAATATGGTGGAAGTCACTTACATGATTGATTAGTGCCAAAATGTGGCCCAAAATTGACTTGTAAAAAGCGGGTACCAGAGGTGGTTAAAGGATGTCTAATTGATGTATATGATGTTAACATGTTAATTGTATATATGGAAGCAAATGACTCTTATATGGTGCAAAGTGACTCTAATATGGTGAAAAGTGACTTACATGGTTGATTAGACCAAAATGTGGAACAAAATTCACCTGTATGAAAGTGGAACTAATAGGTGGTAAAAGGATGTCAAATTGGATGTATATGATGTTAACATGTTAATTATACATATAGATTGTGGAAAGTGACTCATATAGGGTGCAAAATGACTCTAACATGGTGAAAAGTGACTTACATGGTTAATTAGAACAAAATGTGGACCAAAATTGACTTGTATGAATGTGGCACTAAGAGGTTGTAAAAGGATTTCTAATTGCATGTACATGATGTTAACATGTTAATTGTACCAATATATGATGGCAAGTGACTCTTATAAGGTGCAAATTGACTATAATATGGTGAGAATCACTTACATGATTGATTAGTGCCAAATGTGGCCCAAAATTGACTTGTAGGAAAGGGGTACCAAGAGGTGGTTAAAGGATGTCTAATTGCATGTACATGATGTTAACATGTTAATTGTATCAATATATGGTGGCAAGTGACTCTTATAGGGTCAAAGTGACTCTAATATGTGAAAAGTGACTTACATGGTTGATTAGAGCCAAAATGTGGTAAAAATTAACTTGTATGAAAGTGGTATTAATAGGCGGTAAAAGGATGTGAAATTGGATGTATATGATGTTAACATGTTAATTGTTGTATATATGGTGGAAAGTGGCTCTTATAGGGTGCAAAGTGACTCTAATATGGTGAAAAGTGACTTACATGGTTGGATTAGAACCAAAATGTGGAACAAATTCACCTGTATGAAAGTGAAATTAATAAGTGGTTAAAATGATGTAAAATTGGATGTATATGATGTTAACATGTTAATTACCTATATGATTGTGGAAAGTGACTCATATAGGGTGCAAAATTACTCTAACATGGTGAGAAAAGTGACTTACATGGTTAATTAGAACCAAAATGTGGACCAAATTGACTTGTAGAATGTGGCAAGGTTGTAAGAGGATTTCTAATTGCATGTACATGATGTTAACATGTTAATTGTACCAATATTGATGGCAAGTGAATCTTATAAGGTGCAAATTGACTATAATATGGTGAGAAGTCACTTACATGATTGATTAGTGCCAAATTTGGCCCAAATTGACTTGTAGGAAAGGGGGTACCAAGAGGTGGTTAAGGATGTCTAATTGCATGTACATGATGTTAAATGTTAATTGTATCAATTATGGGGGAAAGTGACTCTTATAGGGTACAAAGTGACTCTAATATGGTGAAAAGTGACTTATCATGGTTGATTAGAGCCAAAATGTGGAATAAAATTACTTGTATGAAAGTGACATTAATAGGTGGTAAAAGGATGTCAAATGGATGTATATGATGTTAACATGTTAATTGTTGTTATATATGGTGGAAGGTGACCTCTTATAGAATGCAAAGTGACTCTAATATGGTGAAAAGTGACGTACATGGTTGATTAGAACTAAATGTGCAACAAAATTACCCGTATGAAAGTGGAACTAATAGGTGGTAAAAGAAATCAAATTGGATGTATGTGATGTAACATGTTAATTATACATATAGATTGTGGAAGGACTCATATAGGGTGCAAAATGACTCTAACATGGTGAAAAGTGACATACATGGTTAATTAGAACCAAAATGTGGACCAAAATTGACTTGTATGAATGTGGCACTACGAGGTTGTAAAAGGATTTTCTAATTGCTGATGACATGATTTTAACATGTTAATTTGTCAAATATATAATGGCAAGTGACTCTTATAAGGTGCAAAGTGACTTAATATGGTGAGGAAGTACTTACATGATTGATAGTGCCAAAATGTGGCCCAAAATTGACTTGTAAGAAAGGGGGGTCCCAAGAGGTGGTTAAAGGATGTCTAATTGCATGTACATGATGTTAACATGTTAATTGTATCAATATATGGATGGCAAGTGGACTCTTATATGGTGCAAAGTGACTCTAATATGGTGAAAGTGACTTACATGGTTGATTAGAGCCAAATGTGGTACAAAATTAACTTGTATGAAAGTGGCATTAATAGGCTGGTTTTAAAAGGATGTGAAATTGGATGTATATGATGTTAACATGTTAATTGTTGTATATATGGTGGAAGTGGCTCTTATAGGGTGCAAAATGACTATAATATGGTGAAAAGTGACTTACATGGTTGATTGAACCAAAATGTGGAACAAAATTCACCTGTATGAAAGTGGAACTAATAGGTGGTAAAAGAATGTCAAATTGGATGTATGATGTTTAACATGTTAATTTATACATATAGATTGTGGAAAGTGACTCATATAGGGTGCAAAATTACTCTAACATGGTGAAAAGTGACTTACATGGTTAATTAGAACCAAATGTGGACCAAAATTGACTTGTATGAATGTGGCACTAAGAGGTTGTAAAAGGATTTCTAATTGCATGTACATGATGTTAACATGTTAATTGTACCGATATATGATGGCGAAGTGACTCTTATAAGGTGCAAATTGACTATAATACGGTGAGAACTCACTTACATGATTGATTAGTGCCAAATGTGGCCCAAAATTGACTTGTAGGAAAGGGGGGTACCAAGAGGTGGTAAAGGATGTCTAATTGCATGTACATGATGTTAACATAGTTAATTGTATCAATATATGGTGGCAAGTGACTCTTATATGGTGCAAAGTGACTCTAATATGGTGAAAAGTGACATACA
This sequence comes from Apium graveolens, assembly GCF_009905375.1. Lineage (NCBI taxonomy): Eukaryota > Viridiplantae > Streptophyta > Magnoliopsida > Apiales > Apiaceae > Apium > Apium graveolens. The sequence goes on from NW_027421747.1 coordinate 3,951, forward strand.
TGGTTGATTAGAGCCAAAATGTGGTATAAAATTAACTTGTATGAAAGTGGTATTAATAAGCAGGTTAAAGGGATGTGAAATTGGATGTATATGATGTTAACATGTTAATTGTTGTATATATGGTGGAAAGTGGCTCTTATAGGGTGCAAAGTGACTCTAATATGGTGAAAAGTGACTTACATGGTTGATTAGAACCAAAATGTCGAACAAATTCACCTGTATGAAAGTGGAACTAATAGGTGGTTAAAAGGATGTCAAATTGGATGTATATGATGTTAACATGTTAATTATACATATAGATTGTGGAAAGTGACTCATATAGGGTGCAAAAATTACTCTAACATGGTGAAAAGTGACTTACATGGTTAATTAGAACCAAAATGTGGACCAAAATTGACTAGTATGAATGTGGCACTAAGAGGTTTGTAAAAGGATTTCTAATTGCATGTACATGATGTAACATGTTAATTGTACCGATATATGATGGCGAGTGACTCTTATAAGGTGCAAATTGACTATAATACGGTGAGAACTCACTTACATGATTGATTAGTGCCAAATGTGGCCCAAAATTGACTTGTAGGAAAGGGGGTACCAAGAGGTGGTTAAAGGATGTCTAATTGCATGTACATGATGTTAACATGTTAATTGTATCAATATATGGTGGCAAGTGACTCTTATAGGGTTCAAAGTGACTCTAATATTGTGAAAAGTGACATACATGGTTGATTAGAGCCAAAATGTTGTATAAAATTAACTTGTATGAAAGTGGTATTAATAGGCGGTAAAGGATGTGAAATTGGATGTATATGATGTTAACATGTTAATTGTTGTATATATGGTGGAAAGTGGCTCTTATAGGGTGCAAAGTGACTCTAATATGGTGAAAAGTGACTTACATGGTTGATTAGAACCAAAATGTGGAACAAAATTCACCTTTATGAAAGTGGAACTAATAGGTGGTAAAAGGATGTCAAATTGGATGTATATGATGTTAACATATTTAATAATACAATAGATTGTGGGAAAGTGACTCATATAGGGTGCAAAATGACTCTAACATGGTGAAAAGTGACATACAGGTTAATTAGAACCAAAAATGTGGACCAAAATTGACTTGTATGAATGTGGCACTAAGAGGTTATAAAAGGATTTCTAATTGCATTACATGATGTTAACATGTTAATTGTACCGATATATGATGGCAAATGACTCTTATAAGGTGCAAGTGACTCTAATATGGTGAGAAGTCACTTACATGATTGATTAGTGCCAAAATGTGGCCCCAAAATTGACTTGTAAAAAAGCGGGTACCAAGAGGTGGTTAAAGGATGTCTAATTGCATGTACATGATGTTAACATGTAATTGTATCAATATATGGAAGCAAATGACTCTTATATGGGTGCAAAGTGACTCTAATATGGTGAAAAGTGACTTACATGGTTGATTTAGAGCCAAATGTGGTACAAAATTAACTTGTATGAAAGTGGAACTATAGGTGGTAAAAGGATGTAAAATTGGATATATATGATGTTAACATGTTAATTATACATATAGATTGTGGAAAGTGACTGAAATAGGGTGCAAAATGACTCTAACTGGTGAACAAGTGACTTACATGGTTAATTAGAACAAAAATGTGGACCAAAATTGACTTGTATGAATGTGGCACTAAGAGGTTGTAAAAGGATTTCTAATTACATGTACATGATGTTAACATGTTAATTGTACCAATATATGATGGCAAGTGACTCTTATAAGGTGCAAATTGACTATAATATGGTGAGAAATCACTTACATGATTGATTAGTGCCAAAGTATGGCCCAAAATTGACTTGTAGGAACGAGGTACCAAGAGGTGGTTTAAAGGATGTCTAATTGCATGTACATGATGTTAAAATGTTAATTGTATCAATATATGGTGGCAAGTGACTCTTATAGGGTTCAAAGTGACTCTAATATTGTGAAAAGTGACATACATGGTTGATTAGAGCCAAAATGTGGTATAAAATTAACTTGTATGAAAGTGGTATTAATAGGCGGCAAAAGGATGTGAAATTGGATGTATATGTGTTAACATGTTAATTGTTGTATATATGGTGGAAAGTGGCTCTTATAGGTGCAAAGTGACTCTAATATGGTGAAAAGTGACTTACCCCCTAGGTTGATTAGAACCAAAATGTGGAACAAAATTCACCTGTATGAAAGTGGAACTAATAGGTGGTAAACGATGTCAAATTGGATGTATATGATGTTTAACCTGTTAATTATACATATAGATTATGGAAAGTGACTCATATAGGGTGCAAAATGACTCTAAGATGGTGAAAGTGACTTACATGGTTAATTAGAACTAAAATGTGGACCAAAATTAACTGTATAAAACATAGTGATTAGAACCAAAATGTGGAACAAAACGCACCTGTATGAAAGTGGAAACTAATAGGTGGTTAAAAGGATGTCAAATTGTATGTATATGATGTTAAATGTTAATTATACATATAGATTGTGGAAAGTGACTCATATAGGGTGCAAAATGACTCTAACATGGTGAAAAGTGACTTACATGGTTAATTAGAACTAAAATGTGGACAAAATTGGACTTGTATGAATGTGGCACTAAGAGGTTGTAAAAGGATTTCTAATTGCATGTACATGATGTTAACATGTTAATTGTACCAATATATGATGGCAAGTGACTCTTATAAGGTGCAAATTGACTATAATATGGCGAGAAGTCACTTACATGATTGATTAGTGCCAAAATGTGGCCCAAAATTGACTTGTAGGAAAGGGGGTACCAAGAGGTGGTTAAAGGATGTCTAATTGCATGTACATGATGTTAACATGTTAATTGTATCAATATATAGGGGAAAGTGACTCTTATAGGGTACAAAGTGACTCTAATATGGTGAAAAGTGACTTATATGGTTGTTTAGAGCCAAAATGTGGAATAAAATTAACTTGTATGAAAGTGACATTAATAGGTGGTAAAAGGATGTCAATTGGATGTTTATAATGTTAACTGTTAATTGTTGTATATATGGTGGAAAAGTGACTCTTATAGAATGCAAAGTGACTCTAATATGGTGAAAAGTGACTTGCATGGTTGATTAGAACCAAAATGTGGAAACAAAATTGACCAGTATGAAAGTGGAACTAATAGGTGATAAAGAATGTCAAATTGGATGTATGTGATGTTAACATGTAATTATACATATAGACTGTGGAAAGTGACTCATATAGGGTGCAAAATGACTCTAACATGGTGAAAAGTGACTTACATGGTTAATTAGAACCAAAATGTGGACCAAAATTGACTTGTATGAATGTGGCACTAAGAGGTTGTAAAAGGATTTCTAATTGCATGTACATGATGTTAACATGTTAATTGTTCCAATATATGATGGCAAGTGACTCTTATATGGTGCAAAGTGACTCTAATATGGTGAGAAGTCACTTACATGATTGATTAGTGCCAAAATGTTGGCCCAAATTGACTTGTAGGAAAGGGGGTACCAAGGGTGGTTAAAGGATGTCTAATTGCATGTACATTATGTTAACATGTTAATTGTATCAATATATGGGGAAAGTGACTCTTATAGTGACTCTAATATGGTGAAAAGTGACTTATATGGTTGATTAGAGCCAAAATGTGGAATAAAATTAACTTGTATGAAAGTGACATTAATAGGTGGTAAAAGGATGTCAAATTGGATGTATATAATGTTAACATGTTAATTGTTGTATATATGGTGGAAAGTGACTCTTATAGAATGCAAAGTGACTCTAATATGGTGAAAAGTGACTTAATGGTTGATTAGAACCAAAATTGGAACAAAATTGACCTGTATGAAAGTGGAACTAATAGGTGGTAAAAGGATGTCAAATTGGATGTATATGATGTTAACATATTAATTATACATATAGATTGTGGAAAGTGACTCATATAGGGTGCAAATGACTCTAACATGGTGAAAAGTGATTACATAGTTGATTAGATCCAAAATGTGGAACAAAACTCACCTGTATGAAAGTGGAACTAATAGGTGGTAAAAGGATGTCAAATTGTTGTATATGATGTTAACATGTTAATTATACATATAGATTGTGGAAAGTGACTCATATAGAGTGCAAAATGACTCTAACATGGTGAAAAGTGACTTACATGGTTAATTAGAACTAAAATGTGGACCAAAATTGACTTGTATGAATGTGGCACTAAGAGGTTGTAAAAGGATTTCTAATTGCATGTACATGATGTTAACATGTTAATTGTACCAATATATGATGGCAAGTGACTCTTATAAGGTGCAAATGACTATAATATGGCGAGAAGTCACTTACATGATTGATTAGTGCCAAAATGTGGCCCAAAATTGACTTGTAGGAAAGGGGGTACCAAGAGGTGGTTAAAGGATGTCTAATTGCATGTACATGATGTCAACATGTTAATTCTATCAATATATGGTGGCAAGTGACTCTTATATGGTGCAAAGTGACTCTAATATGGTGAAAAGTGACTTACATGGTTCATTAGAGCCAAAATGTGGTACAAAATTAACTTGTATGAAAGTGGCATTAATAGGCGGTAAAAGGATGTGAAATTGGATGTATATGATGTTAACATGTTAATTGTTGTATATATGGTGGAAAGTGATCTTATAGGGTGCAAAGTGACTCTAATATGGTGAAAAGTGACTTACATGGTTGATTAGAACCAAAATGTGGAACAAAATTCACCTGTATGAAAGTGGAACTAATAGGTGGTAAAAGGATGTCAAATTGGATGTATATGATGTTAACATATTAATTATATATATAGATTGTGGAAAGTGACTCATATAGGGTGCAAAATGACTCTAACATGGTGAAAAGTGACTTACATAGTTGATTAGAACCAAAATATGGAACAAAACTATCTGTATGAAAGTGGAATAATAGGTGGTAAAGGATATCAAATTGTATGTATATGAGCATGTACATGATGTTAACATGTTAATTGTATCAATATATGGTGGCAAGTGACTCTTATAGGGTTCAAAGTGACTCTAATACTACATACATGGTTGATTAGAGCCAAAATGTGGTAAAAATTAACTTGTATGAAAGTGGTATTAATAGGCGGTAAAAGAATGTGAAATTGGATGTATATGATGTTAACATGTTAATTGTTGTATATATGGTGGAAACTGGCTCTTATAGGGTGCAAAGTGACTCTAATATGGTGGAAAAGTGACTTACATGGTGATTAGAACCAAAATGTGGAACAAAATTCACCTGTATGAAAGTGGAACTAATAGGTGGTAAAAGGATGTCAAATTGGATGTATATGATGTTAACATGTTAATTATACATATAGATTGTGGAAAGTGACTCATATAGGGTGCAAAATGACTCTAACATGGTGAAAAGTGACTTACATGGTTAATTAGAACTAAAATGTGGACCAAAATTGACTTGTATGAATGTGGCACTAAGAGGTTGTAAAAGGATTTCTAATTGCATGTACATGATGTTAACATTTTAATTGTACCAATATATGATGGCAAGTGACTCTTATAAGGTGCAAATTGACTATAATATGTCGAGAAGTCACTTACATGATTGATTAGTGCCAAAATGTGGCCCAAAATTGACTTGTAGGAAAGGGGGAACCAAGAGGTGGTTAAAGGATGTCTAATTGCATGTACATGATGTTAAGATGTTAATTGTATCAATATATGGGGAAAGTGACTCTTATAGGGTACAAAGTGACTCTAAGATGGTGAAAAGTGAATTATATGGTTGATTAGAGAGCCAAAATGTGGAAAAAATTAATTTGTATGAAAGTGACATTAATAGGTGGTAAAAGGATGTCAAATTGGATGTATATGATGTTAACATGTTAATTGTTGTATATATGGGGAAAGTGACCTTATAGAATGCAAAGTGACTCTAATATGGTGAAAAGTGACTTACATGGTTGATTAGAACCAAAATGTGGAACAAAATTGACATGTATGAGAGTCGAATTAATAGGTGGTAACATGTTAATTATACATATAGATTGTGGAAAGTGACTCATCAGGTACATGCAATTAGACGTCCTTTAACCATCTCTTGGTACCCCTTTCCTACAAGTCAATTTTGGGCCACATTTTGGCACTAATCAATCATGTAAGTGACTTCTCACCATATTATAGTCAATTTGCACCTTATAAGAGTCACTTTCCATCATATATTGGTACAATTAACATGTTAACATCATGTACATGTAATTAGAAATCCTTTTACAACCTCCTAGTGCCACATCATACAAGTCAATTTTGGTTCACATGTTAGTTCTAATTAACCATGTAAGTCACTTTTCACCATGTTAGAGTCATTTTGCACCCTATATGAGTCACTTTTACAATCTATATGTATAATTAACATGTTAACATCATATACAACCAATTTGACATCCTTTTACCACCTATTAGTTCTACTTTCATACATGTGAATTTTGTTCCATATTTTGGTCCTAATCAACCATGTAAGTCACTTTTCACCATATTAGAGTCACTTTGCACCCTATAAGAGCCACTTCCACATAATACAACAATTAACATGTTAACATCATATACATCCAATTTCACATCCTTTTACCGCCTATTAATACCACTTTCGTACAAGTTATTTTTTTACCACATTTTGGCTCTAATCAACCATGTATGTCACTTTTCACAATATGAGAGTCACTTTGAACCCTATAAGAGTCACTTGCCACCATATATTGATACAATTAACATGTTAACATCATGTACATGCCAATTGACATCCTTTAACCACCTCTTGGTACCCCCCTTCCTACAAGTCAATTTTGGGCCACATTTTGGCACTAATCAATCATGTAAGTGATTCTCACCATATTATAGTCAATTTGCACCTTATAAGAGTCACTTGCCATCATATATTGGTACAATTAACATGTTAACATCATGTACATGCAATTAGAAATCCTTTTACAACCTCTTAGTGCCAATTCATACAAGTCAATTTTGGTCCACATTTTAGTTCTAATTAACCATGTAAGTCACTTTTCACCATGTTAGAGTCATTTTGCACCCTATATGAGTCACTTTCCACAATCTATATGTATAATTAATATGTTACATCATATACATCCAATTTGATCTTTTACCACTTATTAGTTCCACTTTCATACAGGTTAATTTTGTTCACATTTTGGTTCTAATCAACCATGTAAGTCACCTTTTTCACCATGTTAGAGTCATTTTTGCTCTATATGAGTCACTTTTCCACAATCTATATGTATAATTACATGTTAACATCATATACATCAAATTTGGACATTCTTTTTACCACCTATAGTTCCACTTTCATACAGGTGAATTTGTTCCACATTTTAGTTATAATCAACCCATGTAGTCACTTTTCATCATATTAAAAGTCACTTTGCACCCTGTAAGACGTCACTTTCCACCATATATACAACAATTAACATGTTAACATCATTATATATCCCATTTCACATCCTTTTACCGCCTATTTATGCCACTTTCATACTAGTTAATTTGGTACCCATTTTTGGGCTCTAATAACCATGTAATCACTTTTCACAATTTATGAGTCACTTGCACTATATAAGAGTCACTTGTCACCATATATGATACAATTAAATGTTAACATCAGGTAACATGCAATAGACGTCCTTTAACCATCTCTTGGTACCCCTTTCCTACAAGTCAATTTTGGGCCACATTTTGGCACTAATCAATCATGTAAGTGACTTCTCACCATATCTAGTCAATTTGCACCTTATAAGAGTCACTGCCATCATATATGGTACAATTAACATGTTAACATCATGTAATGTAATTAGAAATCCTTTTACAACCTCCTAGTGCCACATTCATACACGTCAATTTTGGTTCACATGTTGATTCTAATTAACATGTAAGTCACTTTTCACCATGTTAGAGTCATTTTGCACCCGTATGAGTCACTTTCTACAATCTATATGTATAATTAACATGTTAACATCATATACAACCAATTTGACATCCTTTTACCACCTATTAGTTCTACTTTCATACATGTGAATTTTGTTCCATATTTTGGTCCTAATCAACCATGTAAGTCACTTTTCACCATATTAGAGTCATTTTGCACCCTATAAGAGCCACTTTCCACCATATATACAACAATTAACATGTTAACATCATATACATCCAATTTCACATCCTTTTACGCTATTAATACACTTTCGTACAAGTTATTTTTTTACCACATTTTGGCTCTAATCAACCATGTATGTCACTTTTCACAATATGAGAGTCACTTGAACCCTATAAGAGTCACTTGCCACCATATTTGATACAATTAACATGTTAACATCATGTACATGCAATTTGACATCCTTAACCACCTCTTGGTACCCCCCTTCCTACAAGTCAATTTTGGGCCACATTTTGGCATAATCAATCATGTAAGTGATTTCTCACCATATTATAGTCAATTTGCACCTTATAAGAGTCACTTGCCATCATATATTGGTCCAATTAACATGTTACATCATGTAAATGCAATTAGAAATCCTTTTACAACCTCTTAGTGCCACATTCCATACAAGTCCAATTTTGTGTCCACATTTTAGTTCTAATTAACCATGTAAGTCACTTTTCACCATGTTAGAGTCATTTTGCACCCTATATGAGTCACTTTCCACAATCTATATGTATAATTAATATGTTAACATCATATACATCCCATTTGATATTTTACCACTTATTAGTTCCACTTTCATACAGGTAATTTTGTTCCACATTTTGGTTCTAATCAACCATGTAAGTCACTTTTCACCATGTTAGAGTCATTTTGCATCCTATATGAGTCACTTTCCACAATCTATATGTATAATTACATGTTTAATCATATACATCAAATTTGACATTCTTTTACCACCTATTAGTTCCACTTTCATACAGGTGAATTTGTTCCACATTTTAGTTATAATCAACCATGTAAGTCACTTTTCATCATATTAAAAGTCACTTTGCACCCTGTAAGAGTCACTTTCCACCATATATACAACAATTAACATGTTAACATCATATATATCCAATTTCACATCCTTTTACCGCCTATTTATGCCACTTTCATACTAGTTAATTTTGTACCACATTTTGGCTCTAATCAACCATGTAAATCACTTTTCACCATATTAGAGTCACTTTGCACTATATAAGAGTCACTTGTCACCATATATTGATACAATTAACATGTTAACATCAGGTACATGCAATTAGACGTCCTTTAACCATCTCTTGGTACCCCTTTCTACAAGTCAATTTTGGGCCACATTTTGGCACTAATCAATCATGTAAGTGACTTCTCACCATATTATAGTCAATTTGCACCTTATAAGAGTCACTTGTAATCATATATTGGTACAATTAACATGTTAACATCATGTACATGTAATTAGAAATCCTTTACAACCTCCTAGTGCCACATTCAAACAAGTCAATTTTGGTTCACATGTTAGTTCTAATTAACCATGTAAGTCACTTTTCACCATGTTAGAGTCATTTTGCAACCTATATGAGTCACTTTCCACAATCTATATGTATAATTAACATGTTAACATCATATACAACCAATTGACATCCTTTTACCACCTATTAGTTCTACTTTCATATATGTGAATTTTGTTCCATATTTTGGTCCTAATCAACCATGTAAGTCACTTTTCACCATATTAGAGTCACTTTGCACCCTATAAGAGCCACTTTCCACCATATATACAACAATTAACATGTTAACATCATATACATCCAATTTCACATCCTTTTACCTATTAATACCACTTTCGTACAAGTTATTTTTTTACCACATTTTGGCTCTAATCAACCATGTATGTCACTTTTCACAATATGAGAGTCACTTTGAACCCTATAAGAGTCACTTGCCACCATATATTGATACAATTAACATGTTAACATCATGTACATGCAATTAGACATCCTTTAACCACCTCTTGTTACCCCCTTTCCTACAAGTCAATTTTGGGCCACATTTTGGCACTAATCAATCATGTAAGTGATTTCTCACCATATTATAGTCAATTTGTACCTTATAAGAGTCTCTTGCCATCATATTGGTACAATTAACATGTTAACATCATGTACATGCAATAAGAAATCCTTTTACAACCTCTTAGTGCCACATTCATACAAGTCAATTTTGGTCCACATTTTAGTTCTAATTAACCATGTAAGTCACTTTTCACCATATTAGAGTCATTTGCACCTATATGAGTCACTTTCCACAATCTATATGTATAATTAACATGTTAACATCACATACATCCAATTTGACTTCCTTTTACACCTATTAGTTCCACTTTCATACAGGTCAATTTTGTTCCATATTTTGGTTCTAATCAACCATGTAAGTCACTTTTCACCATATTAGAGTCACTTTGCAACATATAAGAGTCACTTGCCACCATGTATTGATACAATTAACATGTTAACATCATGTACATGCAATTAGACATCCTTTAACCACCTCTTGGTACCCCCTTTCTTACAAGTCAATTTGGGCCACATTTTGGCACTAATCACATCATGTAAGTGACTTCTCACCATATTAGAGTCACTTTGCACCTTATAAGGGTAACTTGTCATCATATATTGGAACAATTAACATGTTAAACATCATGTACATGCAATTAGAAATCCTTTACAACCCTCTTAGTGCCATCATATAACAAGTTCAATTTTGGTCCAAATTTTCGTTCTAATTAACCATGTATGTCACTTTCACCAGTGTAGAGTCATTTTGCACCCTATATGAGTCACTTTCCATAATCTATATGTATTATTAACATGTTAACATCACATACATCCAATTTGACTTCTTTTACCAACCTATTAGTTCGACTTCATACAGGTCAATTTTGTCCACATTTTGGTTTCTAATCAACCATGTAAGTCACTTTTCACCATATTAGAGTCACTTTGCATTCTATAAGAGTCACTTTCCACCATATATACAACAATTAACATGTTAACATCATAGTACATCCAATTTGACATCCTTTTACCACCTATTAATGTCACTTTCATACAAGTTAGTTTTATTCCACATTTGGCTCTAATCAACCATATAAGTCACTTTTCCATATTAGAGTCACTTTGCACCTTATAAGAGTCACTTGCCATCATATATTGGAACAATTAACATGTTAACATCATGTACATGCAATTAGAAATCCTTTTACAACCTCCTAGTTCCACATTCATACAAGTCAATTTTGGTCACATTTTAGTTCTAATTAACCATGTAAGTCACTTTTCACCATGTTAGAGTCATTTTGCACACTATATGAGTCACTTTCCACAATCTATGTATAATTAACATGTTAACATCATATAAACCAATTTGACATCCTTTTACTACCTATTAGTTCTACTTTCATACATGTGAATTTTTGTTCCATATTTTGGTTCTAATCAACCATGTAAGTCACTTTTCACCATATTAGAGTCACTTTGCACCCTATAAGAGCCACTTTCACCATATATACAACAATTAAATGTTAACATCATATACATCCAATTTCACATCCTTTACGCTATTAATACCACTTTCAACAAGTTAATTTTTACCACATTTTGGCTCTAATCAACCATGTATGTCACTTTTCACAATATGAGAGTCACTTTGAACCCTATAGAGTCACTTGCCACCATATATTGATACAATTAACATGTTAACATCATGTACATGCAATTTGACATCCTTTAACCACCTCTTGGTACCCCCTTCCTACAAGTCAATTTTGGGCCACATTTTGGCAATAATCAATCATGTAAGTGATTTTCACCAATTTATAGTCAATTTGCACCTTATAAGAGTCACTTGCCATTCAATATTGGTACAATTAACTGTTAACATCATGTACATGCAATTAGAAATCTTTTACAACCTCTTAGTGCCACATTCATACAAGTCAATTTTGGTCCACATTTTAGTTCTAATTAACCATGTAAGTCACTTTTCACCATGTTAGAGTCATTTGCACCCTATATGAGTCACTTTCCACAATCTATATGTAGACTTAATATTGTTAACATCATATACATCCAATTTGATCTTTTACTACTTATTAGTGTCCCTTGTGTGTGCATACCAGGTTAATTTTGTTCCACAGTTTGGTTCTAATCAACCATGTAAGTCACTTTCACCATGTTAGAGTCATTTTGCATCCTATATGAGTCACTTTCCACAATCTATATGTATAATTACATGTTAACATCATATACATCCAATTTGACATTCTTTTACCACCTATTAGGTCCACTTTCATACAGGTGAACTTTGTTCCACATTTAGTTATAATCAACCATGTAAGTCACTTTTCATCATATTAAAGTCACTTTGCCCATGTAAGAGTCACTTTCCACCATATATACAACAATTACCATGTTACATCATATATATCCAATTTCACATCCTTTTACCGCCTTTAATGCCACTTTCATCAAGTTAATTTTGTACCACATTTGTCCCTAATCAACCATGTAAATCACTTTTTCACCTATTAGAGTCACTTTGCACTATATAGAGTCACTTGTCACCATATATTGATACAATAACATGTTAACATCATGTACATGCAATTAGACGTCCTTTAACCATCTCTTGGTACCCCTTTCCTACAAGTCAATTTTGGGCCACATTTGGCACTAATCATCATGTAAGTGACTTCTCACCATATTATAGTCAATTTGCACCTTATAAGAGTCACTGCCATCATATATGGTACAATTAACATGTTAACATCATGTACATGCAATTAGAAATCCTTTTACAACCTTCCTAGGCCACATTCATACAAGTCAATTTTAGTCCAAATGTTAGTTCTAATTACCATGTAAGTCACTTTTCACCATGTTAGAGTCATTTTGCACCCTATATGAGTCACTTTCCACAATCTATATGTATAATTAACATGTTAACATCATATACAACCAATTTGACATCCTTTTACCACCTATTAGTTCTACTTTCATACATGTGAATTTGTTCCATATTTTGGTCCTAATCAACACATGGTAAGTCACTTTTTCACCATATTAGAGTCACTTTGCACCCTATAAGAGCCACTTTCCACCATATATACAACAATTAACATGTTAACATCATATACATCCAATTTCACATCCTTTTACCGCCTATTAATACCACTTTCGTACAAGTATTTTTTACCACATTTTGGCTCTAATCAACCATGTATGTCACTTTCACAATATGAGAGTCATTTGAACCCTATAAGAGTCACTTGCCACCATATATTGTACAATTAACATGTTAACATCATGTACATGCAATTAGACATCCTTTAACCACCTCTTGGTACCCCTTTCCTACAAGTCAATTTTGGGCTACATTTTGGCACTAATCATCATGTAAGTGATTCTCACCATATTATAGTCAATTTGCACCTTATAAGAGTCACTTGCCATCATATATTGGTACAATTAACATGTTAACATCATGTACATGCAATTAGAAAATCCTTTACAACCTCCTAGTTCCACATTCATACAAGTCAATTTTGGTCCACATTTTAGTTCTAATTAACCATGTAAGTCACTTTTCACCATGTTAGAGTCATTTGGCAACCCTATATGAGTCACTTTCCACAATCTATATGTATAATTAACATGTTAACATCATATACAACCAATTTGACATCCTTTTACTACCTATTAGTTCTACTTTCATACATGTGAATTTTGTTCCATATTTCGGTTCTAATCAACGATGTAAGTCACTTTTCACCATATTAGAGTCACTTTGCACCCTATAAGAGCCACTTTTCACCATATATACAACAATTAGCATGTTAACATCATTACATCCAATTTCACATCCTTTACCGCCTATTAATACCACTTTCATACAAGTTAATTTTTTACCACATTTTGGCTTTAATCAACCATGTATGTCACTTTTCACAATATGAGAGTCACTTTGAACCCTATAGAGTCCTTGGCCACCATATATTGATACAATTAACATGTTAACATCATGTACATGCAATTAGACATCCTTTAACCACCTCTTGGTACCCCATTTCCTACAAGTCAATTTTGGGCCACATTTTGGCACTAATCAATCATGTAAGTGATTTCTCACCATATTATAGTCAATTTGCACCCTCTATAAGAGTCACTTGCCATCATATATTGGTACAATTAACATGTTACAATCATGTACATTCAATTAGAAATCCTTTTACAACCTCTTAGTGCCACATTCATACAAGTCAAATTTTGGTCCACATTTAGTTCTAATTAACCATGTAAGTCACTTTTCACCATGTTAGAGTCATTTGGCACCCTATATGAGTCACTTTCCACAATCTATATTGTATAATTAATATGTTAACATCATATACATCCAATTTGATCTTTTACTACTTATTAGTTCCACTTTCATACAGGTTAATTTTGTTCCACATTTGGTTCTAATCAACCATGTAAGTCACTTTGCACCATGTTAGAGTCATTTTGCATCCTATATGAGTCACTTTCCACAATCTATATGTATAATTACATGTTAACATCATATACATCCAATTTGACATCTTTTACCACTATTAGTTCCATTCTACAGTGGAATTTTGTTCCACATTTTAGTTATAATCAACCATGTAAGTCACTTTCATCATATTAAAAGTCACTTTGCACCCGTAAGAGTCACTTTCCACCATATATACAACAATTAACATGTTAACATCATATATATCCAATTTCACATCCTTTACCGCCTATTAATGCCACTTTCATACACAGTAATTTTGTACCACATTTTGCCTCTAATCAACCATGTAAATCACTTTTCCATATTAGAGTCACTTTGCACTATATAAGAGTCACTTGTCACCATATATTGATACAATTAACATGTTAACATCATGTACATGCAATTAGACGTCCTTCAACCATCTTGGTACCCCCTTTCCTACAAGTCAATTTGGGCACATTTTGGCACTAATCAATCATGTAAGTGACTTCTCACCATATTATAGTCATTTGCACCTTATAAGAGCACTTGATCATATATTGGTACATTAACATGTTAACATATTACATGCAATTAGAAATCCTTTTTACAACCCCTAGTGCCACATTCATAACAGTCATTTAGTCCAAAGGTTAGTTCTAAAACATGTAAGTCACTTTTCACCATGTTAGAGTCATTTGCACCTATATGAGTCACTTTCCAAATCTATATGTATAATTAACATGGTTAACATCATATACAACAAAAGTTTGACATCCTTTTACCACCTATTAGTTCTACTTTCATACATGTGAATTTTGTTCCATATTTTGGTTCTAATCAACCATGTAAGTCACTTTTCACCATATTAGAGTCACTTTGCACCCTATAAGAGCCACTTTCCACCATATATACAACAATTAACATGTTAACATCATATACATCCAATTTCACATCCTTTTACCGCCTATTAATCACTTTCATACAAGTTAATTTTTTACCACATTTTGGCTCTAATCAACCATGTAGTCACTTTCACCATATTAGAGTCACTTTGAACCCTATAAGAGTCACTTGCCACCATATATTGATACAATTAACATGTTAACATCATGTACATGCAATTAGACATCCTTTAACCACCTCTTGGTACCCCCTTTCCTACAAGTCAATTTTGGGCCACATTTTGGCACTAATCAATCATGTAAGTGACTTCTCACCATATTATAGTCAATTTGCACCTTATAAGAGTCACTTGCCATCATATATTGGTACAATTAACATGTTAACATCATGTACATGCAATTAGAAATCCTTTACAACCTCTTAGTGCCACATTCATACAAGTCAATTTTGGTCCACATTTTAGTTCTAATTAACCATGTAAGTCACTTTTCACCATGTTAGAGTCATTTTGCACCCTATATGAGTCACTTTCCACAATCTATATGTATAATTAACATGTTAACATCATACATCCAATTTGATCCTTTTACACCTATTAGTTCCACTTTCATACAGGTGAATTTTGTTCACATTTTGGTTCTAATCAACATGTAAGTCACTTTTCACCATATTAGAGTCACTTTGCACCCTTATATACGCGCACTTTCCATATATACAACAATTAACATGTAACATCATATACATCCAATTTCACATCATTTTACCGCCTATTAATACACTTTCATACAAGTTAATTTTTACCACATTTTGGCTCTAATCAACCATGTATGTCACTTTTCACAATAGAGTCACTTTGAACCCTATAAGCGTCCACTTGCCACCATATATTGATACAATTAACATGTTAACATCATGTACATGCAATTAGACATCCTTTAACCACCTCTTGGTACCCCCTTCCTACAAGTCAATTTTGGGCCACATTTTGGCACTAATCAATCATGTAAGTGATTTTCTCACATATTATAGTCAATTTGCACCTTATAAGAGTCACTTGCCATTCATATATTGGTACAATTAACATGTTAACATCATGTACATGCAATTAGAATCCTTTTACAACCTCTTAGTGCCACATTCATACAAGTCAATTTTGGTCCACATTTTAGTTCTAATTAACCATGTAAGTCACTTTTCACCATGTTAGAGTCATTTTGCACCCTATATGAGTCACTTTCCACAATCTATATGTATAATTAACATGTTAACATCATATACATCCAATTTGACATCTTTTACCACCTATTAGTTCCACTTTCATACAGGTGAATTTTGTTCCACATTTTGGTTCTAATCAACCATGTAAGTCACTTTTCACCATGTTAGAGTCATTTTGCACCCTATATGAGTCACTTTCCACAATCTATATGTATAATTAACATGTTAACATCATATACATCCAATTGACATTTTACCACCTATTAGTTCCACTTTCATACAGGTGAATTTTGTTCCACATTTTGGTCTAATCAACCATATAAGTCACTTTTCACATATTAGAGTCACTTTGCACCCTATAAGAGTCACTTTCCACCATATATACAACAATTAACATGTTAACATCATATATCCAATTTCACATCCTTTTACCGCCTATTAATGCCACTTTCATACAAGTTAATTTTGTACCACATTTGGCTCTAATCAACCATGTAAGTCACTTTTCACCATATTAGAGTCACTTTGCACCATATAAGAGTCACTTGCCAATATATTGATACAATTAACATGTTAACATCATGTACATGCAATTAGACATCCTTTAACCACCTCTTGGTACCCCCTTTCTACAAGTCAATTTTGGGCCACATTTTGGCACTAATCAATCATGTAAGTGACTTCTCACCATATTAGTCATTTGCACCTTATAAGAGTCACTTGCCATCATATATTGGTACAATTAACATGTTAACATCATGTACATGCAATTAGAAATCCTTTTACACACCTCTAGTGCCACATTCATACAAGTCAATTTTGGTCCACATTTAGTTCTAATTAACCATGTAAGTCACTTTTCACCATTAGAGTCATTTTGCACCCTATATGAGTCACTTTCCACAATCTATATGTATAATTAACATGTTAACATACAATCCAATTTGACATTTTACCACCTAATTAGTTCCAACTTTCTAACAGGGAATTTTGTTCCACTCTTTTGGTTCTAATCAACCATGTCAGTCTACTTTTCACCATATTAGAGTCACTTTGCTACCGATAAGAGTCCAACTTTCCCCATATATTACAACAATTAACATGTTAACATACTATACCATCCCATTTCACATCCTTTTACCGCTAATTAATGCCAGCTTTCATACAAGTTAATTTTTTACCCACATTTCGGGCTCTAATTCAACCTTGTAGCACTGTTTCACCATTATGAGTCACTTGAACCCTATAAGAGGTCACTTGCCACCATATATTGATACAATTAACATGTTAACATTCATGTTACATGCAATAGACATCCTTTAACCACCTCTGGTACCCCTTTTCCTTACAAGTCAATTTTGGGCCACTTTTGGCACTAATCCAATCATGTAAGTGACTTCTCACCATATTATCGTCACTTCTGCACCTTATACAGGAGTCACTTGCCATTCATATATTGGAATACAATTAACATGTTAACATCATGTACATGCAATTCGAAATCCTTTTACAACCTCTTAGTGCCACATTCATACAAGTCAATTTTGGTCCACATTTTCGTTCTAATTAACCATGTAGTCACTTTTCACCATGTCTAGAGTCATTTTGCACCACTATGAGTCACTTTCCACAATCTATATGATAATTAACATGTTAACATCATCATACATCCAATTTGACATCCTTTTACCACCTATAGTTCGACTTTCATACAGGTGAATTTTGTTCCACATTTTGGTCTAATCAAACCATGTAAAGTCACTTTTCACCATATTAGAGTCACTTTGCATCCCTATAAGAGCCACTTTCCACCATATATACAACAATTAACATGTTCAACATAATTCTACATCCAATTTCACATCCTTTTACCGCCTATTAATGCCACTTTTCATACAAGTTAATTTTGTATCCACATTTGGCTCTAATCAACCAGTAAGGTCACTGTTCACCATATTAGAGTCACTTTGCACCACCCTATAAGAGTCACTTGCCACCATAATACTGATACAATTAACATGTTAACATCATGTACATGCAATTAGACATCCTTTAACCACCTCTTGGTACCCCTTTCCTACAAGTCAATTTTGGGCCACATTTTGGCACTAATCAATCATGTAAGTGACTTCTCACCATATATAGTCAATTTGCACCTTATAAGAGTCACTTGCCATCATATATTGGTACAATTAACATGTTAACATCATGTACATGCAATTAGAAATCCTTTTACAACCTCTAGTGCCACATTCATACAAGTCAATTTTGGTCCACATGTTAGTTCTAATTAACCATGTAAGTCACTTTTCACCATGTTAGAGTCATTTTGCACCCTATATGAGTCACTTTCCACAATCTATATGTATAATTAACATGTTAACATCATATACATCCAATTTGACATCCTTTTACCACCTATTAGTTCTTTCATACATGTGAATTTTGTTCCACTTTTGGTCTAATCAACCATGTAAGTCACTTTTCACCATATTAGAGTCAATTTGCACCCTATAAGAGCCACTTTCCACCATATATACAACAATTACATGTTAACATCATATACATCCAATTTACATCCTTTTACCGCCTAACACCACTTTCATACAAGTTAATTTTTACCACATTTTGGCTCTAATCAACCATGTAGTCATTTCAATTGAGAGTCACTTTGAACCTATAAGAGTCACTTGCCACCACCTATTAGTTCCAATTTCATACAGGTGAATTTTGTTCCACATTTTGGCTCTAATCAACCATGTAAGTCATTTTTCACCATATTAGAGTCACTTTGCACTATAAGAGTCATTTCCACCATATATACAACAATTAACATGGTAACATCTATACATCCAATTTCACATCCTTTTACCGCCTATTAATGCCACTTTCATACAAATTACTTTTGTACCACATTTTGGCTCTTAATCAACCATGTAAGTCACTTTTCACCATATTAGAGTAATTTACACCATATAAGAGTCACTTGCCACCATATATTTATACAATTAACATGTTAACATCATGTACATGCAATTAGACATCCTTAACCACCTCTTGGTACCCCTTTCCTACCAAGTCAATTTTGAGGCCACATTTGGCACTAATCAATCATGTAAGTGATTTCTCACCATATTATAGTCAATTTGCACCTTATAAGAGTCACTTGCCATCATATATGGTACAATTAACATGTTAACATCATGTACATTCAATTAGAATCCTTTTACAACCTCTTAGTGCCACATTCATACAAGTCAATTTTGGTCCACATTTTAGTTTCTAATTAACCATGTAAGTCACTTTTCACCATGTTAGAGTCATTTTGCAACCCTATATGAGTCACTTTCCACAATCTATATGTATAATTAATATGTTAACATCATATACATCCAATTTGATCTTTTACCACCTATTAGTTCCACTTCATACAGGTGAATTTTGTTCCACATTTTGGTTCTAATCAACCATGTAGAGTCACTTTTCACCATATTAGAGTCATTGCATCCTATATGAGTCACTTTCCACACTCTATATGTATAATTAACATGTTAACATCATATACATCCAATTTGACATTCTTTTACCACTATTAGTTCCACTTTCAAACAGGTGAATTTGTTCCACATTTTAGTTATAATCAACCATATAAGTCACTTTTCATCATATTAAAAGTCACTTTGCACCCTGTAAGAGTCACTTTCCACCATATATACAACAATTAACATGTTAACATCATATATCCAATTTCACATCCTTTTACCGCCTATTAATGCCACTTTCATACAAGTTAATTTTGTACCACATTTGGCTCTAATAACCATGTAAATCACTTTTCACCATATTAGAGTCACTTGCACCATATAAGAGTCACTTGTCACCATATATTGATACAATTAACATGTTAACATCATGTACATGCAATTAGACGTCCTTTAACCACCTCTTGGTACCCCCTTTCCTACAAGTCAATTTTAGGCCACATTTTGGCACTAATCAATCATGTAAGTGACTTCTCACCATATTATAGTCAATTTTGCACCTTATAAGAGTCACTTGCCATCATATATTGGTACAATTAACATGTTAACATCATGTACATGCAATTAGAAATCCTTTTACAACCTCTTAGTGCCACATTCATACAAGTCAATTTTGGTCCACATGTTAGTTCTAATTAACCATGTAAGTCACTTTTCACATGTTAGAGTCATTTTTGCACCCTATATGAGTCACTTTCCACAATCTATATGTATAATTAACATGTTAAATCATATACATACCAATTTGACATCCCTTTTACCACACTAATTAGTTCCACTTTCATACAGGTGAATTTGTGTTCCATATTTTGGTTCTAATCAACATGTAAGTCACTTTTCACCATATAGAGTCACTTTGCACCCTATACGAGCCACTTTCACCATATATACAACAATTAACATGTTAACATCATATACATCCAATTTCACATCCGTTTACGCCTATTAATACCACTTTCATACAAGTTAATTTTTTTACCACATTTTGGCTCTAATCAACCATGTAGTGCACTTTTCAACCAATATTAGAGTCACTTTGACCCTATAAGAGTCACTTGCCACATATATTGATACAATTTAACATGTTAACCTCATGTACATGCAATTAGACCATCCTTTAACCCACTCTTGGTACCCCCTTTCTACAAGTCATTTTGGGCCACATTTTGGCACTAATCAATCATTGGTAAGTGATTCTCACCATCTATAGTCAATCTGCACCTTATAAGAGTCACTTGCCATCATATATGGTACAATTAACATGTTAACATCATGTACATGCAATTAGAAATCCTTTTACAACCTCTTAGTGCCACATCATACAAGTCAATTTTGGTCCACATTTTTAGTTCTAATTAACCATGTAAGTCACTTTCACCATGGTAGAGTGCAATTTTGCACCCTATATGAGTCACTTTCCAAATCTATATGTATAATTAACATGTTAACATCCTATACATCCAATTTTGACATCCTTTTACCACCTATTAGTTCCACTTTTCATACAGGTGAATTTTGTCCACATTTTAGTTATAATCAACCATGTAAGTCACTTTTCATCATATTAAAAGTCACTTTGCACCCTGTAAGAGTCACTTTCCACCATATATACAACAATTAACATGTTAACATCATATATACCAATTTCACATCCTTTTACCGTCTATTAATGCCACTTTCATACAAGTTAATTTTGTACCACATTTGGCTCTAATCAACCATGTAAATCACTTTTCACCATATCAGAGTCACTTTGCACCATATAGAGTCACTTGTCACCATATATTGATACAATTAACATGTTAACATCATGTACATGCAATTAGACGTCCTTTAACCACCTCTTGGTACCCCCTTTCCTACAAGTCAATTTTGGGCCACATTTTGGCACTAATCAATCATGTAGTGACTTCTCACCATTATAGTCAATTTGCACCTTATAAGAGTCACTTGCCATCATATATTGGTACAATTAACATGTTAAGATCATGTACATGCAATTAGAAATCCTTTTACAACCTCCTAGTGCCACATTCATACAAGTCAATTTTGGTCCACATGTTAGTTCTAATTAACCATGTAAGTCACTTTTCACCATGTTAGAGTCATTTTGCACCCTATATGAGTCACTTTCCACAATCTATATGTATAATTAACATGTTAACATCATATACAACCAATTTGACATCCTTTTACCACCTATTAGTTCTACTTTCATACATGTGAATTTTGTTCCATATTTTGGTCCTAATCAACCATGTAAGTCACTTTTCACCATATTAGAGTCAATTTGCACCCTATAAGAGCCACTTTCCACCATATATACAACAATTAACATGTTAATCATATACATCCAATTTCATATCCTTTTACCGCCTATTAATACCACTTTCATACAAGTTAATTTTTTACCACATTTTGGCTCTAATCAACCATGTATGTCACTTTTCACAATATGAGAGTCACTTTGACCCTATAAGAGTCACTTGCCACACCTATTAGTTCCAATTTCATACAGGTGAATTTTGTTCCACATTTTGGCTCTAATCAACCATGTAAGTCATTTTTCACCATATTAGAGTCACTTTGCACACTATAAGAGTCACTTTCCACCATATATACAACAATTAACATGGTAACATCATATACATCCAATTTCATCCTTTTACGCCTATTAATGCCATTTCATACAAATTACTTTTGTACCACATTTGGCTCTAATCAACCATGTAAGTCACTTTTCACCATATTAGAGTAATTTACACCATATAAGAGTCACTTGCCACCATAATTTATACAATTAACATGTAACATCATGTACATGCAATTAGACATCCTTTAACCACTTCTTGGTACCCCCTTTCTACAAGTCAATTTTGGGCCACATTTTGGCACTAATCAATCATGTAAGTGATCTCACCATATTATAGTCAATTTGCACTTATAAGAGTCACTTGCCATATATATTGGTACAATAAACATGTTAACATCATGTACATGCAATTAGGAATCCTTTTACACCTCTTAGTGCCACATTCATACAAGTCAATTTGGTCACATTTTAGTTCTAATTAACCATGTAAGTCACTTTTCACAATGTTACAGTCATTTTGCACCCTATATGAGTCACTTTCCACAATCTATATGTATAATTAATATGTTAACATCATATACATCCAATTTGTCTTTTACCACCTATTAGTTCCACTTTCATACAGGTGAATTTTGTTCCACATTTTAGTTATAATCAACCATGTAAGTCACTTTTCATATTAAAAGTCACTTTGCACCCTGTAAGAGTCACTTTCCACCATATATACAAAATTAACATGTTAACATCATATATATCCAATTTCACATCCTTTTACCTTATTAATGCCACTTTCATACAAGTTAATTTGTACCACATTTGGCTCTAATCAACCATGTAAATCACTTTTCACCATATTAGAGTCACTTTGCAACCATATAAGAGTCACTTTGTCACCATATATTGATACAATTAACATGTTAACATCATGTACATGCAATTAGACGTCCTTAACCACTCTTGGTACCCCTTTCCTACAAGTCAATTTTGGGCCACATTTGGCACTAATCAATCATGTAAGTGACTTCTCACCATATTAGTCAATTTGCACCTTATAAGAGTCACTTGCCATCATATATGGTACAATAACATGTTAACATCATGTACATGCAATTAGAAATCCTTTTACAACTCCTAGTGCCACATTCATACAAGTCAATTTGGTCCACATGTTAGTTCTAATTAACCATGTAAGTCACTTTTCACCATGTTAGAGTCATTTTGCACCCTATATGAGTCACTTTCCACAATCTATATGTATAATTAACATGTTAACATCATATACAACCAATTGACATCCTTTTACCACCTATTAGTTCTACTTTCATACATGTGAATTTTGTTCCATATTTGGTCTAATCAACATGTAAGTCACTTTTCACCATATTAGAGTCAATTTGCACCCATAAGAGCCACTTTCCACCATATATACAACAATTACCATGTTAACATCATATACATCCAATTTCACATCCTTTTACCGCCTATTAACACCACTTTCATACAAGTTAATTTTTTACCACATTTTGGCTCTAATAAACCATGTATGTCACTTTTCACAATATGAGAGTCACTTTGAACCCTATAAGAGTCACTTGCCACCACCTATTAGTTCCAATTTCATACAGGTGAATTTTGTTCCACATTTTGGCTCTAATCAACCATGTAAGTCATTTTCACCATATTAGAGTCACTTTGCACACTATAAGAGTCACTTTCCACCATATATACAACAATTAACATGTAACATCATATACATCCAATTCACATCCTTTTACCGTATTAATGCCACTTTCATACAACATTACTTTTGTACCACATTTTGGTCTCTAATCAACCATGTAAGTCACTTTTCACCATATTAGAGTAATTTACACCATATAAGAGTCACTTGCCACCATATTTATACAATTAACATGTTAACATCATGTACATGCAATTAGACATCTTTACCACCTCTGGTACCCCCTTCTACAGTCAATTTTGGGCCACATTTGGCACTAATCAATCATGTAAGTGATTTCTCACCATATTATAGTCAATTTGCACCTTATAAGAGTCACTTGCATCATATATTGGTACAATTAACATGTTAACATCATGTACATTCATTAGAAATCCTTTTACAACCTCTTAGTGCCACATTCATACAAGTCAATTTGGTCCACATTTTAGTTCTAATTAACCATGTAAGTCACTTTTCACCATGTTAGAGTCATTTTGACCCTATATGAGTCACTTTCCACAATCTATGTATAATTAATATGTTACACATCATATACATCCAATTTGATCTTTACCACCTATTAGTTCCACTTTCATACAGGTGAATTTTGTTCCACATTTTGGTTCTAATCAACCATGTAAGTCACTTTTCACCATATTAGAGTCATTTTGCATCCTATATGAGTCACTTTCCACAATCTATATGTATAATTAACATGTTAACATCATATACATCAATTTGACATTCTTTTACCACCTATTAGTTCCACTTTCAAACAGGTGAATTTTGTTCCACATTTTAGTTATAATCAACCATATAAGTCACTTTTCATCATATTAAAAGTCACTTTGCACCCTGTAAGAGTCACTTTCCCCATATATACAACATTAACATGTTAACATCATATATATCCAATTTCACATCCTTTTACCGCCTATTAATGCCACTTTCATACAAGTTAATTTTGTACCACATTTTGGCTCTAATTAACCAGTAAATCACTTTTCACCATTAGAGTCACTTTGCACCATATAAGAGTCACTTGTCACCATATATTGATACATTAACATGTTAACATCATGTACATGCAATTAGACGTCCTTTAACCCCTCTTGGTACCCCTTTCCTACAAGTCAATTTTAGGCCACATTTTGGCACTAATCAATCATGTAAGTGACTTCTCACCATATTATAGTCAATTTGCACCTTATAAGATCACTTGCCATCATATATTGGTACAATTAACATGTTAACATCATGTACATGCAATTAGAAATCCTTTACAACCTCCTAGTGCCACATTCATACAAGTCAATTTTGGTCCACATGTTAGTTCTAATTAACCATGTAAGTCACTTTTCACCATGTTAGAGTCATTTTGCACCCTATATGAGTCATTCCACAATCTATATGTATAATTAACATGTTAACATCATATACAACCAATTTGACATCCTTTTACCACCTTATCATACATGTGAATTTTGTTCCATATTTTGGTTCTAATCAACCATGTAAGTCACTTTTCACCATATTAGAGTCACTTTGCACCTATAAGAGCCACTTTCCACCATATATACAACAATTAACATGTTAACATCATATACATCCAATTTCACATCCTTTACGCCTATTAATACCACTTTCATACAAGTTAATTTTTTACCACATTTTGGCTCTAATCAACCATGTATGTCAATTTCCACAATATGAGAGTCACTTTGAACCCTATAAGAGTCACTTGCCACCATATATTGATACAATTAACATGTTAACATCATGTACATGCAATTAGACATTTAACCATTCTTGGTACCCCCTTTCCTACAAGTCAATTTGGGCCACATTTTGGCACTAATCAATCATGTAAGTGATTTCTCACCATATTATAGTCAATTTGCACCTTATAAGAGTCACTTGCCATCATATATTGGTACAATTAACATGTTAACATCATGTACATGCAATTAGGAATCCTTTTACAACCTCTTAGTGCCACATTCATACAAGTCAATTTTGGTCCACATTTAGTTCTAATTAACCATGTAAGTCACTTTTCACAATGTTACAGTGATTTTGCACCCTATATGAGTCACTTTCCACAATCTATATGTATAATTATATGTTAACATCATATACATCCAATTTGATCTTTACCACCTATTAGTTCCACTTTCATACAGGTGAATTTTGTTCCACATTTTAGTTATAATCAACCATGTAAGTCACTTTCATCATATTAAAAGTCACTTTGCACCCTGTAAGAGTCACTTTCCACCATTATACAACAATAAACATGTTAACATATATACCAATTCAACTTTTACCGTCTATTAATGCCACTTTCATACAAGTTAATTTGTACCACATTTTGGCTCTAATCAACCATGTAAATCACTTTTCACCATATCAGAGTCACTTTGCCCATATAAGAGTCACTTGTCACCATATATTGATACAATTAACATGTTAACATCATGTACATGCAATTAGACGTCCTTTAACCACCTCTTGGTACCCCTTTCCTACAAGTCAATTTTGGGCCACATTTGGCACTAATCAATCATGTAAGTGACTTCTCACCATATTATAGTCAATTTGCACCTTATAAGAGTCACTTGCCATCATATATTGGTACAATTAACATGTTAAGATCATGTACATGCAATTAGAAATCCTTTTACAACCTCCTAGTGCCACATTCATACAAGTCAATTTTGGTCCACATGTTAGTTCTAATTAACCTGTAAGTCACTTTCACCATGTTAGAGTCATTTGCACCCTATATGAGTCACTTCCACAATCTATATGTATAATTAACATGTTAACATCATAACAACCAATTTGACATCCTTTTACCACCTATTAGTTCTACTTTCATACATGTGAATTTTGTTCCTATTTTGGTCCTAATCAACCATGTAAGTCACTTTTCACCATTTAGAGTCAATTTGCACCCTATAAGAGCCACTTTCCACCATAATACAACAATAACATGTTAACATCATATACATCCATTTCATCCTTTTAGCCTATTAATACCACTTTCATACAAGTTAATTTTTTACCACATTTTGGCTCTAATCAACCATGTATGTCACTTTTCACATATGAGAGTCACTTTGAAACCCTATAAGAGTCACTTGCCACCACCTATTAGTTCCAATTTCATACAGGTGAATTTTGTTCCACATTTTGGCTCTAATCAACCATGTAAGTCATTTTCACCATATTAGAGTCACTTTGCACACTATAAGAGTCACTTTCCACCATATATACAACAATTAACATGGTAACATCATATACATCCAATTTCACATCCTTTTACCGCCTATTATGCCACTTCATACAAATTACTTTGTACCACATTTTGGCTCTAATAACATGTAAGTCATTTTCACCATATTAGAGTAATTTTACACCATATAGAGTCACTTGCCACCATATATTTATACAATTAACATGTTAACATCATGTACATGCAATTAGATCTTTAACCACCTTTGGTACCCCCTTTCTTACAAGTCAATTTTGGGCCACATTTTGGCACTAATCAATCATGTAAGTGACTTCTCACCATATTAGAGTCACTTTGCACCTTATAAGAGTCACTTGCCATTATATATTGGAACAATAAAACATGTTAACATCATGTACATAATTAGAAATACTTTACTACCTCTTAGTGCACATTCATACAAGTAAATTTTGGTCCACATTTTCGTTCTAATAACCATGTATGTCACTTTTCACCATGTTAGAGTCATTTTGCACCCTATATGAGTCACTTTCAACAATCTATATGTATAATTAACATGTTAAACACATACATCCAATTTGACATTCTTTTACCACCTATTAGTTCCACTTTCATACAGGTCAATTTTGTTCCACATTTTGGTCTAATCAACCATGTAAGTCACTTTTCACCATATTAAAGTCACTTTGCTTCTATAAGAGTCACTTTCCACCATATATACAAAAATAACATGTTAACATCATATACATCCAATTTGACATCCTTTTACCATATTAATTTCACTTCCATACAAGTTAATTTTATCCCACATTTGGCTCTAATCAACCATATAAGTCACTTTTCACCATATTAGAGTCACTTTGTACCCTATAAGAGTCACTTTTCCCATATATTGATACAATTAACATGTTAACATCATGTACATGCAATTAGATATCCTCTAACCACTTCTTGGTACCCCCTTTCCTACAAGTCAATTTTGGGCCACATTTTGGCACTAATCAATCATGTAAGTGACTTCTCACCATATTATAGTCAATTTGCACCTTATAAGAGTCACTTGCCATCATATATTGGTACAAATAACATGTTAACATCATGTACATGCAATTAGAAATCCTTTTACACCTTTAGTGCCACATTCATACAAGTCAATTTTGGTCCACATTTAGTTCTAATTAACCATGTAAGTCACTTTTCACCATGTTAGAGTCATTTTGCACCCTATAGAGTCATTTCCACAATATATGTATAATTAACATGTTAACATCATATACATCCAATTTGACATCCTTTTACCACCTATTAGTTCCACTTTCATACAGGTGAATTTTGTTCCACATTTTGGTTCTAATCAGCCATGTAAGTCATTATTCACCATATTAGAGTCACTTTGCACCCTATAAGAGCCACTTTCCACCATATATACAACAATTAACATGTTAACATCATATACATCCAATTTCAATCCCTTTACCGCCTATTAATACCACTTTCATACAAGTTAATTTTATACCACATTTTGGCTCTAATCAACCATGTATGTCACTTTTCACAATATTAGAGTCACTTTGAATATAAGAGTCACTTGCCACCATATTGATACAATTAACATGTTAACATCATGTACATTAGACATCCTTTAACCACCTCTTGGTACCCCATTTCCTACAAGTCAATTTTGGGCCACATTTTGGCACTAATCAATCATGTAAGTGATTTCTCACCATATTATAGTCAATTTGCACCTTATAAGACTCACTTGCCATCATATATTGGACTTAACATGTTAACATCATGTACAGCAATTAGAAATCCTTTTACAACCTCTTAGTGCCACATTCATACAAGTCAATTTTGGTCCAGATTTTAGTTCTAATTAACCATGTAAGTCACTTTTCACCATGTTAGAGTCATTTGCACCCTATTGAGTCACTTTCCACAATCTATATGTATAATTATCATGTTAACATCATATACATCCAATTTAATCGTTTTACCACCTATTAGTTCCACTTTCATACAGGTGAATTTGTTCCACATTTGATTCTAATCAACCATGTAAGTCACTTTCACCATTAGAGTCATTTTGCACCCTATAAGAGCCACTTTCCACAATATATACAACAATTAACATGTTAACAT